>NC_025993.2:668832-831332 GCF_000442705.2 Elaeis guineensis
CCCTCACCTTTCTACTGATCATAACTTCTCTGTAGGTACTCCACTTTTTGATTGACACCTTGAACTGTATGCGTAAGGCAGAGATTCATAAGGTTTTGCATCGAAAGGTCAAATCCAATGCCATAGAGGTATGTGCGCATGCTGATGCAGCTAAGGTGGAGACCAATAAGCTGAAGGAATCTCTCAATAAAATTTTTACTGAGCTCGCGCAAAGAGGGGAAGAGCTTCAAGCGGCCAAAACAAAGCTCGCTAAGGTCAAGCAGAAGGCCAAGGAGTGAGTTGTCGAGGCCAAGGAGCAGGCAAAAGACCAGATTGCCAAGGTCAGATGGGAAACTGAGAAGAAAGTTGTTGAGGCCTGCCTATCGGCCATAGAATCCTTCAAGGCCTTGGAGGAATTCAAGCAGAAAATGGCCAAAGCGGTTGATGGCTATAAGGCATCGGAGGAATACCATGATGCCTTGATCAAATATGGTCAGGACTCTTTCAATGAGGAACATGGGATTGGATTCGACGATTGCCAGTGCCGCCTGACTTTCTAAGGCCAATCTCTCCTTCTTAGACGAGGATGAGGATGATGAGGAGGCTGTGGTTGAGCCGGCTCCTCATAGTTTTAAGGCCATTGAGGAGCAGGCGAGGTGCAAAGAGGCGATGATTGAAGTTTCTCTGCCATCCGTTGCTGGTCCCTCTGCAGCTGTTGGTCCTTCCGAAGCATCCCTAGGTCCTTCAAAAGTCATGCCCAACTCCTTTGCTCCTCAAGGTGAGGTCAAAAAATGAAACATGTACTTTCTCCCTCTCTTTTTCTTTATAAAGAAGTAGTTATTAATGAAACAATCATTTCATCTTCTTAAGTTTGTGTCGCTTTTCTTTCACTTGTCTAGTTATGTTCGTACGCTCTTGTCAAATATACTCCTTTGGTTTCGTTGTCGAGACTTTATCGACAGCATCTGCAGTAAGGATTAGGTTTCAAATCCTGTGACCTATCATATGGATTGCTCCGACCGGATCTTACTCAATTGAAATATAATGATGCATTAACTTTTCAAATATGGAGGGATCAATCCCATCTTGATCCACACACTGACTACCACAAGTACTTGATTGTACCTAAAAATCTTTCATCACTGAATTAAAAATTCAGGTAGTCCGATACCAAAGCACAGTGAGTTGCTTGCAAGTCACTGTGGTGATCTCAGGTCAGAAAGATACTTATGTCCATATTCTTCGTGAGCTACTTTTGACAGTAGAGTGCTCCACAGGTGAATCACTTGTTCAGTAATGATGTACTCCTATATTTCATCTGTATGCCATACCAGTATCTTCACACTTCTTGATTATGAGGACAACCAACTTATATAGCACACAATGACCTACACTCGATAAACGTCATCATCCTTTAGTGATGTATCATTTGGTCGTGAATATATTTAAGAACTATTCGATAAATCTTCTTTTATCAATTATCATATAGTTCTAAAGACTTTATCACAATATTAGAATTCGATCAAGAAAGATGTACACCTTATGATGAAAAATATCAAATAATTTTTATTAATTTATAATTCATATACAAATTATAAAGACCATAATCGTCCAAATGATTGACTTTAGGATATATTTTCTAATAGTAGGAATGTTGGAAATGCTAATTATGTGCAAGCAAATGATGGTGGATAGTAATAAGTACAATCAGGATATGAAGTATTAGCTGTCACTTTTTAGAATTTGGGAATAAATGATGCTAATCGACAACAGGAGATGTGGTTCCTTGATTCTGGGGCAAGCAATCTTATTATTGGTAATATGGGTAAGATTTTTTATGCCAAACCTTTTTTGTCTCATGTCTATGTTACTACAGGAGATGGTACCCCGAACACAATCCCACATATAGGCAATGCTTTGCTTCCCCATTCCACAAGTCATCCCACACCTCTTATTTTGTCCAACATATTTTTAGTTCTTGGTATTCAAAAGAGTCTTCTTTCTATTTTTCAATTATGTGATTAATTAGATTCTTATGTTGTTTTTACTCCTGATTCTATTTTTGTCAAAGATCTTTGAACGAACAAAACACTCGCTGAAGGTGTTCGCGAAGGGAGCTTGTTTGTGTTGAAGGAAGCTCATAGTTATTCATCTAAGTTTAATATCAGTCTAAAGCCATCCTCATTACTATTTAGTGCTGTCAATACCAAGAAAGGGGATGCCAGATTGTGGCATCGATGCTTTACTTATCGTGGTATTCACTTCTTAAAGTTCATATTCAAGAATGATCTTTTGTCCTATGTCCCATGTAATAAAGATTCACTTAATGAATTGTTATGTCCAGAATGTCAAATTTGTAAGAGTCATTTTCTCTCTTTTCAGATAATAAATAAACGAGTTTCTTTTTCTTTGAAATTGTCTACTCAGATATGTGGGGACCTAGCCCAGTTCAAGCATTTTCATTCTTTCATCCATATTTCAGCATTTTCATTTTTTGATCCAAAATAAGTATGGGATGCCTATTATTAACTTCTATAGTGATGGGGGTGGGGAGTATATTTTTCACTAATTTAAGAATCATCTACATAGTCATGGCATACATCATCAGAAGTCTTGCCTACAGACGTCAGAAAAAATTATAGTGGAGTGAAAACATTGGCATATAGTTGAGAGTGGTATGAGCATGATGCATGGGAGTTGTGCCCATTTTGGATTATGGACTGAAGCTTTTCACACAGTGCTCCATATCATCAAGAGACTGCCTATAAAGTTTTTGGGGCATAAGTCATCATATGAAACTTTTCATGCTGTGGTTCCCATGCATGATTATATAAAAGTACGGGGATGTAGGTATTATGTTCATAGTTCTGACATTCAAAGAACTAAGTTTGCTCCTAAGACTGTTGTTTGTAGGTTTGTTGGATATGCTGATGACTTCAAGGATTATCGTTGTTGCAATCTCCAAAAATGGAGCATAATCATTTCAAGGAATATCATATTTGATGAAAATAACTTTTGTTTGGATGATGAGCAGTGTCCTACTATATATGTGAAGAAAATGACTATCTTTATTTAGATAATGATTGTGTCAGCTTCCAGCCATGATTTGATGATGCATTGAGATAAATGTAGATTACAGAAGTTGATTGTGATCACTGCGATAGGCATGAAGTTGCTGTAAGGACAGACTTTCTACCCATTAATATTGGTGCCATGCAGCATAGGGAAGATAGAATGTATAGATAAGTTTATCATAGGCATGTTCTGATGAGTACTACTGAAGAAGACCATGCTAGACTTGAAAATGAGATGAGTGAGCAACAAGAGCATCGACTTCACACTCCACCTGACGTTTAGAAGGAGCCTATTTTAGAGACAGTTTTACAGTGTTCTAGCAGAGAGAGACATCCAATTGATAGATGGGTCTCATATGAAGTATTTAGTATTGAGTATCATCCATACCTTTTTGCACTCCAGCATGAGCATGAACCGATTTCTTACAAGCAAGCTTCCAAGGACCATCGATGGATAGAGGCAATAAATGAAGAGATGGCTGCCCTGAACGAAAACTATATATGGGAGATCATGGATAGACCCACTGGAAAGAATGTTATCGGTTGCAAATAGATCTACAAAATTAAAAGACAAGCCGATGGGAGTGTTGAGAGATATAAGGCTAGATTGGTAGTAAAGGGATACATCCAAGAGTATGGATTAGATTATAATGAAACTTTTAGCCCAATCATCAAGATGAAAACTAGCAGACTTATTCTTGCTCTTACTGTTACTCATGGTTGGCATCTGCATTAGATGGATGTAAAAAATATATTTCTCAATAGAGATTTAAAGAAAGAGGTATATATGGAGCAACCACCAGGATATGCTGTGGATGATCTGGGTAGGAAAGTATGTAGGCTCCTAAGATCGTTGTATGGGCTAAAGCAATTGCCTCCAGGGCTTGGTTCTAGAGGTTTTTTGATGAGATTCATAGCTTTGGATTTCAGTGCACTCAGATGGATTACTTCCTATTCGTTCATACAGGTACTCATGGAATTACTACGTTGCTTATATATGTTGATGATATTGTTTTCATCGGATCATCTCAAGAATATGTCAACGTCGTGAAGGATTATTTGTTGCAAACTTTTCAGATGAAGGATCTTGGAGAGCTGAAATACTATTTGGTGTAGTGGTAGACAAAGTAAGAGACACTATATTCCTATCACAGTAAACATATGTTTTAGATTTGCTTAGTAGAAGTGGGATGAGATATTGTAAGTTTGCGGCTAAGGTTTTAAATCTTGTGGGTCAGGAGCGTCTTGGTTTTCTCCTGGAATGGGATGCCCTGCATCCCATCCCATCCCGGTGGCCATCCTGATCAGGCATCTCGATACACGCTTTGGACATCCTTATATATATATATAATATTTTTTAATTTATCTTAAAGTTTTACTAAACTATTTATTATTTAAATATATTTGAACTTCTAAAATAAGACATAGATGAATATGATTAGTCTGATTTAAAGAAATATATAGGATAAAAATCCTAGTCTAAGCAGCATCTGACCATGCATAAATAGATGAGTGTTGAGCGGAGTCATGGACGTCGATCGAAGTAGCTGCGTGGGGCTTGTGGACGTGATGTGCGGATTTAGAGAAATCACGGACTCGAAATATTTTGAGAGCTGTCCTGTGGATGCGATTGAATGGATGAGATCGAATGGATCATATTATGTAATACATGAAAGAAATTCATATCATGATTATATGTACCAGGTGTAATTAGACCGTTTCAAATCCCATAGTGGATAACCCACCATGCTACCTCTTGTACTTCATCAATTCCCAATTGTGCGCTATCCACTGTGCATATGCTTCGGGATTTGCCCTGCTTCACTTGGACCTGGTGTATGTGTAGTTGGATTGCATCAAATCCCATGGTGGATAACATGCCATGCTACCCCTTGTATTTGACCAATTCTCAATTGCTCGCTATCCACCATGCATAGGCACTCTGGGATTTGCCCTGGTTCACATGGACGTCGGGACCGTGTAACATGCCATGCTACCCTTTGTATTTCATCAATTCTCGATTGCACGCTATCCATCATGCATCAGGCCGAAGAGGCAAAAATTGCCTCAAGGGTTTCGACAAACCCTCCCTTTTCTCTTATTTCCTCATCGGAGATCCAAACACCTCTTCCTTCTTCCTTCTTCCTCCTCTCTCTCTTCCCTTCTCCTCCTCGAGCAGCTCATCCTTCTCGTCCATGCTCCTTCCAGCTCCTCCCTCCCTCCCATGCTCCTCTCTCCTAGTGATGATGATGATGGTAGCGGGAAAAAATGTCAGTATGGCTCCTTCCCTCCCATGCTCCTCCCTCCCGATGATGAATTGAAGGAGGAAAATAGTGTAAATCTCGATCGAAATGGCTATATTGGCACGTGATCCGACCGAAAGAAGGCGGGATGGTCGGGATAGAGGCCAGATGCTCATTTTGGGGTCCCGCATCCATCCTAGGTGCCGAAATCCTAGAAGAATGGGATGGATGGCTGGGACGGCCTCCATCCTGCAGCGACTTAAATCCTTGTCTGCGGCTATCCCAACTGTTACAGATGAAAAACATAAATTAGATGGAGCAGCATATAGAGATCTACATGGATATCATAGCATTATGAGAGCCTTGCAGTATTTGACATTCACTAGACCTGACATAGTGTATGCTGTAAACCAAGTATCATAGTTCATGCATAATCCCGAGATACACATATGGAGGCAGTAAAGAGAATCCTCAGATACATTAAGGACACTATAGGAGATGGGCTGAAGTATATTGGATCTATGGATAATCTTTTTGTTATTTATGGCTTTACATATGTCGATTGGGCTGGAGATCCAGATATATGGAGATCAATTTTTGGATTTTATTTCTTCATTGAAAAAAATCTCATAGCTTGGAGCAGTAGGAAGCAACGAACAATAGCAAGATCTAGTATAGAGGTAGAGTACAGATCCATGGCCTCTCTTGCCATAGAAATAATTTGGTTAAGACAAATTCTTTATGTTTTGAGATAAAGCATAGGATTGTCAATCATATATTGTGACAATCAGAGTGTCATCAAAATTTCTTTTAATCTAGTTCATTATGGTAAAACTAAATATATTCAAATTGATCAACACTTCATCAGAGAGAAGATAGAAGATGGGGAGATAGAGACTCGTTTTGTTGGATTAGATAATCATGTTGCAGATATATTCATCAAAAGATCACCAAAGATGAGGTTTTAATTTCTAAAAGGCAAGCTGTCCATGACTTAGACTCATGCACAGCTTGAGGGGGCTATTAGTCCGTACCATATTTTCTATCATAAAAGTGTGGGTAATGTATATCATAAAAGTATATAAGTAATATTTTTTAGAATATTATCATATTTTCTATCATAAAAGTGGAGGTAATGTATATTATAAAAGTGTGTAGGTAATATTCTCTAGAATATTACCATATTCTCTATCATAAAAGTATGGATAATGTATACCATAAAAGTATGGATAATATTCTCTAGAATATTATTATATTCTTTACCATATTTAGATTTACATATTTGTATATATAGACTCTTGTATATTATTTTGAACATGAGAAAAAAACTTTCTTTCTCTTTTGTGCAGCCTCCTCCTTGATCTTCTACCTCTAACGCGTGTAGTGTGTGTAGACATAGGCATCGGGTCAGGCCGCCCATGACATGGCCCGATCTGGTACGAATTGGGCATGTTCCGCTTGATACAGTAACGAGCTGTGTCAGGCACGGCCCATATAAGTAGATCGGGCTTGGTTAGAGGTTTTGCGGCCTGCGGCCCAGGCCCAGCACGGCCCATAAGGGCCTCAGCTGGCACGACCTGCAGGCCAGGCATGGCTTGGCTCGTGTTTCAGCCCAGGCACCTCAAGGCATGGTCCGTCAGGCATGGCCCACAAAGTTTTTTTGATTTAAAAAATATTTTTTTATAATTTAAAAAAATTAGGAGTAAATATAAAAAAGATGAGGGGATGTTAGATTTTTTTTTTTTGTAAAAATAAAAAGTTACTTTGTAATTGTGGGAGGTTTAGTGTGAATCCCTACCGATTTATTAATAAAAATCAAAATAGTACAAGAGAGGAAGGGGAGCTAGGTCTGACCTCTAGAATACAATATGGGAGAGAGAAGAAATAGAGGTGACTCACCTCAACAATTAAAAAATTAAAAAGTATAATTATAAAAATAAAAAATAAAAAATAAAAATCTTACTAATCGTCAGTAGTGTTTGTATCGTCATCATCGGATGTTGTATTTATAGAAATCCAAATATGTTTACTTTCCTAAAGTACTCCTAAAACTAGTTATTTTATGATTTTTTGGGAGATAAATTGTATATATTTTTACTTTTCCAAATTATCCTTCAAATTAGCCATTTTATGACTGTTGGGAAAAGATGGGTAAGATGATAAAAATATAAAAAAAAGACCATTTATGGCTGTTGGTGGGTCCAACAGGCCATGCTGGTCACGTGCCGTGCCGTGCTTGGCACGGCCCGCCACACCCTGGGCCACGGGCCAAGTCGAGTTAGGAGGTTGGGTTAAATGTGCCGTGCTAGGATGGCCCATTTAGTAAACGGACTATGCAGACACGGCCCATTAAGACAGCGGCTTGGCAGGCCTGGATCATGCCGTGCTAAGCATAGCCCACTATCCAAGTCTAAGTGTGTGGTGCTTTTCTACAATATTCACGTATGAAATAAGAGAAAAGTCTTATCCATCTAAAAGGGGATAAGTCATTTTTCCATCAACCAAAACAATAATCATTTTATTTTATTCTTTAAATACCCCTAACTCTAGTATAATAATATAAAAATAAAAATAATATAATATATAGTATTATTATATACTATTTTATATAAGTATGATATCAACATCATCATCATATAATATAATATAAAATAATAATAATATCATAATCATAATATAATATGACATAGTATAATATCTATATTAAATTATATATTATGATATATTGTATTATCCATGTAATATAATATAATATAGTATAATGTAATATATAATAATATTTATATAATAAAGGATGTTATGAAAAATATGAATAGATCTTAGTAGCTTATCCGGGAAAGTAATGCAAAAGAACATGTATAAAAAAATTGAGTCACATTTGTTAGATTTTTTTGACATTAAGAGTAGAGAAGTTATATGTCAATCTCAAAAAATGCTCTTTCATTTAGACCCAGATTCTTTTCTTAAGATTCATTGTCATAGTGCAAGGTATTTCAGTTGATCCCGAAAAAGTAAGAGCTATTAGAAAGTGGCCCGAATCAGAGAATCTTTTGAGGTTTGTAGTTTTCATGAGTCGGTTACCTTTTATAGGTAATTCATTAAGAGTTTTAATACTATTAGGACTTCCATTACTGATAGCATGAAAAAATGAGAGTTCAAATGGACTGACGCTGCATGCACAAACTTTAGGAAGATCAAGTAAAAGATAATTGAGGCACCCGTTTTGAGATATCCTAATTTTTCTAGACTCTTTAGATGCAAATTCAGATTTGATTAGAATTTTTTTAAATTACTGATTTGATTTGAAATCTTGATTTGATTAGAATTTTTTTAATTTGCTAATTTGATTTATTTTGATTTTTTTTATTTACGGATTCTATATTTATTTTGCATATTTTCTTATTTTGTTAAGATGTGTTGCTTAATTTTGTTATTTTCCAACTGTAGAATTGTAAGTCTATAAATATGGGCTTGTAAGACGTTATTCGCATATTTTGATTGATTGAGAATTGAAATAATTTATAGAATTTTCTACCTATCTTCTTTGATTGTCTATTCTAAATTTCTTCTCTTATCTTTATTCTGCTACTTATCTTCTTCCTTTGTTTTGGTTTAGCATCAATAAGTAATTTATTTTCTTATTTAAATATTGCCCATGAAGCACTTATCCAAAAAAAAAACACAGATTTCCGGATAATTTTTTTACCTTTCAAAGAACAGGCCCTTAGGATTTTGTTTACCTACCAGCAAGAACCCACTTATTTAATTGGTGAGATTCCAATCCATTTTTGGTGGGTAGAGGTTGTATTTATTCACCTGAGACACCAAATTCTTGTTCAGAAAGTGTGGAGGGAGACTTCACTGTATCTTTTCCCCGTTCTTACAAACTAAATGCCTTTTTTCATCTATTTGGTTATATATTTTGGAGAGCCTGCTATGCTCAAAAGTAAGCTTATCTTTTGCTTCTTGTTCCTTCAACAATTGTCCTCCAATCTTTCCGCAACTTGTCAATTTATGTAATGAACCATCCATATAATATCAAATCACTCTTCTCTACATAGTTCTGATCAGATGATGTCACATACATCTCTTTTTTTGACCCCTTCGATTTCCTCTGTTCTCAGCTTATTCATACTAGTTGTCCGAGGAGATAATTGTAAATTGCTTATTGACTTCCACAAGCATTACAACAAACAGATTGTAAAATTTTAAGTCCGTGAGCCTATGAATTTGTTTAAAAACAGGGGAGCCAGCACATCACATTTTTTGTTCAGTGGAAAAATAAGCTATAAGACAAATTTGCGTTCAAAACGCCAAATGTTTTAATAGTAGTGATACACAGCAATAATTTTATGTTTAAAATTGTATGATAATGCTATACTGAATGTATTCTGAAGTAAATTTAGAGCTACCTTGAATGATTTTGAGAAAAAGGGTTCTTTCACTGTGCTGGTATATTCTGGATATCTCTAGAGCCCTCTTCTTGCTGTACTAGTTGCGTGCAAACCTGTCTGCTTGGAAGATGGGTTACTGCCGTCACATTGTTTGACTTTGTATTTTTTGACTTGTGCCTCTCTCGAGCCAACTTCTATGTCACTATCCAGGCTTGCGACAACACAATCAATCAGGAGAGATAAAAGGGAAAAGAAAAAGGGCACTTCTTTACTGGCAAAAGTATGACTAACTTGACTGTGCAAGAGTTGAGGCTCTGGTTCTAACGGATGCTCGAGTTTTGCCCCTTCTGGAAGGATGGTTAAGTTGATGTTTCACACCATGAGTAATTCTATTTGCTGTTACTTGAAATGATCATAGATTGCGAAACATGTGAATCTGCTTGTCGTTCCAGTGATTTGTTCTGGTCTTGCTTTTATAAAATTTAGAATGTATGGTAAATTTGAACATAAATGTGGGCTTTCTATTTTGGCTTTAGTGATTGTTTGTCATTACGACTGAAAAAATTTCACATGTGTGGGGCAACTTTAAACAGATATCCAGGCATTCTAACAGCTTTAGTGATATTGTTGTTAGGTTCAGCTAGATGTCTATGGAAACATGTCAGTGCTGAAAAGCTGTGAGTGGATCAACCTGGTCATATGTACTGACATCCCGCAGCTCCTTGGCTTTTCCTATGTGGACGTATTACTGTAAGGGTCTTTTTGCTTGTTTGTGGGGAAATTGACCATGGGTGTGGGATCCTCTGTTTTACACGATTGCCCTCTTTTATGGGATTCCATGAGCTTTTTTGTTTTTGCTTTATTACATTATTCGTTTATCTATATGGGAGTATTTTTTTCTGTTGTTTATTTTGGCTGTAAAGTCGTGATGTGCACCTTATATATGAAAAACTGCTTATTCTTCTCTCCACCTGCTTTTTCTGAAGTGGATGCAAAATCCTGGATTTTAGCTTTCTTAGCCATCTACTGGATGCTACCATTATCTGATTGTTAGTTCTTTGTAAAAAAGCCATGCCTATTATTTCATATTAAGCTGAAAAAAACTATCTCATGCCTGCATTTACATGCAAATGAGCATGGTATAAAAAGGGTTATACATTTTACACATAGTTCTGCCATGGATCTAATATTTCTCACTCTTGAGGAGCACAAAGAAGTGCGGCTTCAACGTGTAGTAGTGTGTAGTGCATGGTGACATTGGTTCTTTTGGTGGAGCATGCTAACGTCACCAAGTTGAGAAATAGCAGAAGAGGATAGGCTGTATATTTGACTTAATTTACCTAATCTGGTTGATTGAATGACTGTCATGAGTCATGATTGCTAGCTTATTGCTGAATTAGTTTTCATTTTTTTTTTCTTTTTTCCTTTTGCATTTACATGTATCTGTTAGTGTGCATATAAATCTGCAGTATATCAAGGAATAAATAAATCAAGACTTCACTTGTTCCTTCTAAAATATCATTTTTTAAATGTGCTCAACTTGTAGGATCTTATGCAAGTATCTCGTGAATCACCTCTACTCCAGTTTGGATAGCTTTTGCAAACACAGAAGAAGGTGTGTCGCGTCGGACTTGGTGATCTTTCTCTTTTTCTTTTGGAAAAAATAATCCGATTGCCTGACTGAAGATCTGAAGTGCAAGAATTTGAAGCCACGTATAGAACCATTTACTTTGAAGGAGTTCCCAATATTTCTTCTATATGCAAACCTAATGCCTATTATGGAAGAGATAGAGCCCTCACAAATTTAGTGATTCACTACCAGCAGCAGTTTGAATCGATGAGAAAGATGTCCTAGCATTTTATTCAAAGGAAAAAAGGTAAGATATCCTAACAGGATGAGGCCATGGAAGAACTCCTAACATGGCGAATATGATTTCAATAAAAAATCATTGCTTTTGGGGCTTCATTAGTGGGGTATCACCGGTAGTGCCTTGATCCAGACCGAAATGAGTTTGAGATGAAACATCCAGTTCCTTGATGGTTTATCAGATAAACACAGTTCGTCTGATGGCCTAAAATTTATTTGCTAGCGAGATATGGAGAGAACGATGGTTTGGAACAAGAATCCGTAAAAGCCATGCGGAAGAAACAATCAGCACTGAGGAAGAATCTAAAGAGTTAGCGTCGGTGTGCTTGGATTATGGTAAACTAATGCCTGCTGACGGACAAGGACCGATACAATATTTGTTTGTAATGATTTGCTCGAGCATCTCCGGATTTTATAAGCAGGCGTGTGCTTCGAATCAGACCGTTACCGTACAACGACAAGAGCAAGGTTCATTCTCTTCTGCTGTAGATTCCCAGCGAAAGCTGCCACGGAAGATGGTGTATGGGATAAAAAGAAAAGGATGTCAGATGACGCACTCTCTTTTTGGGAATGGATCAAACATTATTTTTTCAAAGATTATCGCAATTGGTCTGCCCATGCTTTAGTTCCGGAGCTCTTTTCTTAAATAATATAAAAAAAAAATTATATAAATAATTTAAAATTTAATTTTTTATCAAAATAATATAAAAAAAAAAAATCATTTTGAATAGCGTTTTCTTCCTGTCACGTCACTTAATTTTTTTTCCACATTGGCACCGTTCGGAAAAAAAAAAAAATACAACTTAAAAACGTCATTTTGAATGATATTTTAAAAAACGTCATTTTGAATTGTATTTTTAAAAATACCATTCAAAATGACGTTTCTTATTTTTATCTCCAAAAAAAAAAAAAAATCAGAAAATAATGAGAAAAAAATAAATTTTTAAATTATAAATTAATAAAAAAATTAAAATTTTAATTTTGAATGAAATTTAAAATATAAAAATTTGAATATATAATTCAAATAAAAAAGATAATTTTAGATGAATTTTTTTTTTCAAATTAATTTTTTTAAAAAATATCTAAAAAACCTTAAAATTTAAAAAATAAAAAATATCATAGAAAAAGGAAAAAAAGAGAAAGAAATGCGAAAGAAATAAAAATTATAAATTTGAATTTTAAAAAATTAAAAATTTAAATTTAATTCAAAAACGTCATTTCAAATTCTTGCCAAAAAAATTCAAAAAAATAATTTTTTAAAAAAATACAAAGTGTTATTAAAAAATTAAAATTTTTAAAAAATTGAAAAAAATTAGGAATTATAATTTAAAATTTAAAAAAAATAAAATTTTTAAAATTAATTAAAATAAAAATATCATTTCAAATTACTTTCTCAAATTCAAATTAATTTATTTAAAAAATATTCGAAAGAAATAAAAAAAATAGCATAAAAATTTTTATAAAAATAGAAAGAAATGAAAAAAATAAAAAAATTATATAATTACAAATTTGAATAAAAAAAAATAAAATTTTAATTTGAAGTAAAATTTGATAAAAAAAAATGCATAAAAAAGTGAAAAAATGAGGAAAAAATGTGAAAAAAAGAAATTTGTAAATTAAATTTTAAAAAAATAAGAATTTTAACTTTAATTCAAATAAAAAATATAATTTCAAATTACGTTGTCCATTTCAAAATATTTTTTAAAAAATTATCTCAGAAAAAGAAAAAAAATATTGTAAAAAAACAAAAAATATCTTAAAAAAGAAAAAAAGGGAAAAAATAGAATTGAAAAAAATAGAAATTATAATTCTAATTGAAAAAAAAAATTATAATTTTCAATTTTAAGAAATAAAAATTGTAATTGTAATTGAAATAAGAAATAATATTTTAAATAACTAAATTAATTTAAATATAATTGAATGCCAAAAAGATAAAAATGTCATAAAGATTATAATTTTCAAAAAGATAAAAATGGAAGAAAACTAAAATTATAATTTCAAATTATAAAAATTATAAATTAAATTTAAAAAAAATATCATAAAAGAAGTAAATAAAAGAGAAAAATGGTAATAAAATAGAAATTATAATTATAAATTAAAAAAAATTTAACTTTAATTTAAATTAAAAATTATCATTCAAATTACTATCCTCATTAAAAAATTTAATAAATAAATTTTAATTAAATTTATTTATTAAAAAATTATAAAAAAATAATTAAATAAATTAAGAAAAAAATTTAAAAAAACTAAAAAAAGAAAAGAGAAAAAAAAAGAAAACATCGAAGGGAATGGCGTTTTCTCCTTTCCCCCCCTTCTTCTCTCCTTCTCCCTTCTCCCACTTCTCCCTTCTCCGATGTCTCTCCGGCGGCACGACGGTGAGCTGCCTCCTCTCTCTCCCTCTTCCTCTCTCTCTCCCTCTTTTTCGTTGGCCACCGACGTCAGAGGGTCGGTAAAAAAATATAAGGAATAATTTTAAATTTAAAAAAAAATCTAATTTTAATTGAAATAAAAAAAATCATTTCAACTTACTTTTCTCATTTAAAATTAATTTTTTTTAAAAAATATCAAAAAAAATAAATTTAAAAATAAAAATTACAGAAAGAAAGCCAAGGGGTCGACTCACAGAGTGTGCCAGCCAAAAATTTTGTATGCCGTTTAGCCCTTTTAGCCATGAGTCGATTCATGGGGTCGACTCAAAAATATAAACCTAATTTTCTTACAAAATACACTTCCAAAAATATTGAAATTGCCTCCAATAGATTATACATCTTTTGTTCTTGCTCTTGAGACTTTCGAATCAGATCTGATGAAATTACGATTTTACCCCTGAAATACAATAAATCTTTTTTCAAGCCAAAATCATTAGTAATCCCCTCAAATGCTTTGTAATCATCAAAATCAATTCAAAGAGCAACATTCGATATATTATTATTTACGTTATAATTTTTATAGTCCTTTCAGCATAACTTTTTCTCTCCTAATATTCTGAGACACGTTCGAGTATGTGTATCCATATACACAGTATAATATCCGATCACTTAAAATTAAATAATATAAAATAGAATCAATATTTAATATTATTAAATAGAATAAAAATATCAAACGTATAAAAAATAGTACAATAAAAATGTAAAAAATACTAAATACAAATATAACAAAGACTAAGTCCCACAAGGACGTCGCGGTGCCCGTGGTCGCTTAGACCTTCTCAGGAAGGTCCTCGCCGGCTGCTCCTGCTGTGATGGCTCCTCCCCTATATCAGTGGAGGAGATCTGCTGATCATGCTGCTCAGGAATAACTGATGCTGTCAGATTATCTATGGACTGAGAGACCCGTTCAACTCTCTCATCTGGATACATGGATGGACCTGAAAAGAAAGTATCATACTCATGTGGCCAACTGGTACCCGGTGATGTCATCTGGGGGATATAAGAAGAAGAAGGCGCTGCCATCTGTGGATCAAAAGGTGGTGGCATCTGTGCGGCATCGAATGATGACATCTGCAGAATATGCGGTGATGGCATATGTGAAACATATGATGACGACGTATAACTCATATCTGACACCGGAGCTGCTCCATACCAAGACGCACAGGTATATAGATCAACACTAATCACCACCAATGTTCCGAAACTTGTTCTTTGTATCTCTCACAGTATCCGAATCCGTTCGTCTTCATCAGTCGTAGATAAAGCACGATGAGCGTCCAATACGAGATCCGACATAGAATCAGTCTACAAAATAAAAATAAAACAGTCAGTATAGTGTAAAATATAAAATAAAAATATAACACAAATAACATAAAGTAATTTTCGTAATCTTACCAAAAGATGCACAGTAGAACTCTCGTCCTCGTATCCAGAAACTGCATACTGAGACTGTCTAATGACTCGCACCGTAATGCTAAAACACCAAGCCATATAGTTATCGGTATATGAACGACCTCTCAAAATAGGATCACCATGAATAATGTGATCTCGACGTGCATCCCAAATATCGATGTACTCTGCATATCTGATACGCCAGTCAATACGAGCTCTCCCTCGTCGATCAATACGATGAAGTCCCTGGCTGGTATCAAACTGCTCTGGGATGCCCTGAGTCTGACCAAACTGCCGCAGGACACGATCGGGAAGATGCCACTCTACCACATCAAAATAAATAAGTGGCACCCTAGCAGTCCATATGTCGTGTCCAACTGTACACATCTACGGCAGTATAGCCAATATCTCATCTGTATATGGCTCCCACAAAAACTGATATAGTTAAAATAAAAAAAATTAGTAAGCTAAAATTTTAATAGATTATGAATACTGTAAAATGATATTTGTAAAAAATTTAAAATTTATCCGTCTAGATGTATCAACTAATATATCCAACTGGCACCTATAAACCCGTGCCACTCTCGTCGATACGTGATAAACGTTGAATGCAACGTTCTATCTGTTTCACAATGTATTAATATTAAATAAATTTAAAATAATAAATTTGAAATAAAAAAAATAATATTTCAATACCTATATCCCAATGGTCCGTCTAGTCTGAATGGAACATCAGGATCCTACTGCTCTGATGGCATCTCGAGCAACTATCGTCGTAATAGACTGATAGTCGGCATACGCTCCCATACCCAAATCTATAAATTTTAAAAATTAAATAAATGATATATCCAATATAAAATATAATTAAATATTAAAAATAAAAATTTTTAATTCACATACCTGTAATAATACAAGATAACTACCAATCTCGCTCTGATCAGCATAAAAACCCCGACACATAGCTCTGTATAGGCAAGCTAGTACTGTACTGCCCCAACTGAGTTGACGAGCGAAGTTTAAATCCTCTAATAATGGCAAAAACATCAACTTCATCTTATTCGATGAAGTATCGGATAACAAGACACCACCTAACAACCGCAGCACCTGACCCCTAACATACTGCTGCACCATCTCCTCTGGTGCATCATCCGCAATATGAAAATGTCGATAACGATCATCCAAACACTCAATCCTGAGTCATGAATGATCGAAAAAATATGCGTCGGGCTCAAGCCCTAGCAATCGCAAGCACAAAGCCTGCCACTCTGGAATGATAAGCGTGGGATCAACTCCGGTAACTGGATCTCCATCAATTGGTAGTCCAGTAAGGATGCTGACATCCTATAAAGTGATGGTCGCCTCACCAAATGGAAGATGAAATGTGTGTGTCTCTGGACGCCATCTCTCAAGCAAAGCAGTAATAAGACCAACGTCCATCTGTATACGATCAATCCGATATACTCCATAAAATCTCAGATATCGTAAATAATCTAACACTCTATATGGGATATCCTCTGTCATCCAGAAATCAGCATCAGATCGTCGTAGACGAAGGTGTCTGGGCTCCTGCAATAAAATATAATAATTAGATAACGTACATAACTTTTAAAATAAAATTTTAAATAGTAAATAGAATTGTAATACTTACGCCGCCATCTAAAATAGTCTGTGATCGATGGTGCTCCTGCAATGTAAGAATACTGCTGTCTCGAGGATCGGGATACCATGGATTATAAGCCATAATACGCTGTCTCAAGCAATATTATCACAGATGTATTAAAAAATAAGATAATATATTTTTTTTAAATTTTTTTTTTTAAACACAATATTGTCACACAATACAACTTAAACACAAAATTCAGTTCATCTCAGGATATTAAACACGTAAATTCAAATACAATCTCACAGAAATACATAAAACAATGCTAAAAATAAATCTTCGAAGCCTTTAATTTCTTCTACTGCTTGAAGTTGAAGTATGTTGAAGTATCCTAGGACAGCGACGGTGGTCATGACCCTGTTCCCTACAAATACCACAGTGGTTCTTACTTCTTATTTGCCTATCATCCATCTCATTTTGTAGTCTCGTTGACTTTGGTCTACCTTTCTGCTTGGGTCTCAAACGATGATGATCAGGAATACATTTGAACATACGTGTATGCATCCAATAATCTTCATGTGGTAATGGATTAAAATCACCACTCCAAGCATTCATATATGCTGTAATTGTATATGCATCATCCACAAAATCACTAAAATGTACAGCAATTTCTTGACACACAGCTAAAACATGTGAACATGGATATTTGTACATGCTCCACTTTTCACAAGAATATTTTCTTTCAGTTAAAGTAATAGTATGAAAATTTTCTCCACCTCGTAACCCTCCACTTGCTCTCCTCGTAAGCACTTCATATATACCTCTTTGAAGGTTGAATGCTGTTACTCGGTGCTGGTTAGCTTTAACTTGATCTTCAGCAATCTTAATTGCAACATGAGGAGTAAAAAGATTATTTGGATTCTCCTCTACATATCTCAAGGCTTGGGCATGCTTCATATTGAAGTATTTCACAAGACGATAAAATATCATTTGAACACAAGCTGTAATTGGCATATTTCTAGCTCCTCGTAAAACACCGTTAAAAACCTCCGACAAATTTATAGTTAAGACACCATAGCGCAGGCCATCATCATGTGCCAACGTCCACTTCTCCTTTTCTATCTCGAACAACCAGCTCCAAGCCTCTTCATTCACTGTTCTGATCATACCCATGATAAAGTTGAACTTGCAAATTTGATAAGCGCTTCCTGCTTGCCATACTGCTCTTTTCAGCTGCACATTTTTGAAATGAGTGTTGAAATTACTGCAGATATGTCTTAAACAATATCGGTGATAGGCACGTGGTGGACTCCATCTAATAGACTCATCTGCGATGATATTTAATATACCTGGATGCCTGTCAGAAATTAAGCATATTCCATTTCTATCTTTAACGATATGTGTTCTGAGCTGGAAAAGAAACCAACTCCAATTTGCAGTCGTCTCCTCATCGACAATTGCATATACTAATGAAAATATTCCATTCTCTGCATCAATTCCTATTGCAATTAACATCTTACCTTTAAATTTTTTATACAAGTGCGTGCCATCAATGCTGATTACAGGACGGCAGTGCGTAAAACTCTGGATAGATGGTTTGAAAGCGCAGAAAATATAATTTAAAACTCGGATATTGAAATTCACAGCTTGAAAAAAAAATATATTTAATATATATTTAATATATATATTTAAAACTCGGACATCGAAATTGACCAATGTATATATTTTACGATATCCGCACAAAAATATATATTTAATATATATTTTATACGGATAACGTAGAATATTCTACATTGGTTAATTGACGGGTCTACGTTTTCATGAAATACAATATATTTAAAAATTTAAAATATATCTGAATCTAATGAGACAAAAATAAAAATAAAAATAAATTAATGACATAAAAAAAGATTGAAATAGACGGTAGGTCGCGTGGGCCGTCGCGAAGCCGCCGTCGGGACCGTCACAGAGCGACCGTCGGAGCCCGTGGGCCCCATCGCCATCGCGGCCCATCGCGTGGGACCTGCTGTATCCCACCGTCGGAGAAGGGGAGGGTCGGAGCCCGCCACATGGGGCCGCCGCCGCGCCATGGTGGGGCCCGCCGCCCCGCCCCCCCATGGGGCCCGCCGCCGGGGCACGCAGCCCGCCGCCAGCCGTCTGTGGCCGGCGGCCAAGGAAAAGGGAGAGAGAGAGAAAGAGAGAGAGAGGAAGAGGGAGAGGAGGGGGCCGGGGGCCGCCGCTGGGGTGTGGGGCCCACCGTCGAGGCTCGCGGCCCACCGCCGGCCGTCTGTGGCCGGCGGCCAAGGAAAAGGGAGAGAGAGAGGAAGAGGAAGAGGGAGAGGAGGGGGCCGGGACGCGGGGCCTGCTGTCGGGGGTCTGTGGCCGGCGGCCAAGGAAAAGGGAGAGAGAGAGGAAGAGAGAGAGAGGAAGAGGGAGAGGAGGGGGCCGGGGCCCGTCGTCGGGATGCAGGGCCCGCCGTCAGGGTGCGCGCCCCGCCGCCGACTGTCTGTGGCCGGCAGCCAAGGAAAAGGGAGAGAGAGAGGAAGAGAGAGAGAGGAAGAGGGAGAGGAGGGGGCTGGGGCCCGCCGTCGGGGTGCGCGGCCCGCCGCCGGCCGTCTGTGGCCGGCGGCCAAGGAAAAGGGAGAGAGAGAGGAAGAGAGAGAGAGAGGAAGAGGGAGAAGAGGGGGTCGGGGCACGCCGCCGGCCGTCTATGGCCGACGGCCAAGGAAAAGGGAGAGAGAGAGGAAGAGAGAGAGAGAGGAAGAGGGAAAGGAGGGGGCCGGGGCCCGCCGTCGGGACGCGGGGCCTGCCATCGGGGCGCGTGGCCCACCGCCGGCCGTCTATGGCCGGCGGCCAAGGAAAAGGGAGAGAGAGAGGAAGAGAGAGAGAGAGGAAGAGGGAGAGGAGGATGTCGGGGCCCATTGCCGGGGCGTGCGGCCCGCCGCCGGCCGTCTGTGACCGACGGCCAAGGAAAAGGGAGAGAGAGAGGAAGAGAGAGAGAGAGGAAGAGGGAAAGGAGGGGGCCGAGGCCCGTCGCCGGGGTGCGGGGCCCGCTGCCGGGGCCCGCGGCCAGCCGCCGGCACCCGGCCCACCGCCGGCCAAAGAAAAATGGGAAAAAAGAGAGAGGGGAAGAGGGAGTGAGAGAGGAAGAGGGAGAGAGAGGAGGCAGCTCACCGCCGCCAAGAGCTCGCCGCCATGCCGCCGTGCCACCGGAGAGACGTCGGAGAAGATGGAGAAGAGGGAGAAGGGAGAAGGGAGAAGGAGAAGAGGGAGAAGGGAGAAGGAGGGAAGAAGGGGGGAAGGGAGAAAACATCATTCTCTTTGGCGTTTTCTCCCTTTTTTTTTTGGTTTTTTTAATTTTTTTAATTTCTTTAATTATTTTTTTGTTATTTTTTAATAAATAAATTTAATTAAATAATGAGGATAGTAATTTGAATGATAATTTTTAATTAAAATTAAAATTATTTTTTTTTTAATTTATAATTATAATTTCTATTTTATTACCATTTTTTCTCTTTTATTTATTTTTTTATGATTTTTTTTTGAAATTTATTTTAAAATTTTTATCATTTGAAATTGTAATTTTAGTTTTCTTTCATTTTTATCTTTTTGACATTCTATTACGTATTCTTTTTCTTTATTTAAAATATTTTTTAAATAATTATATTTAAATTAATTTAGTTATTTAAAATGATATTTTTTATTTCAATTATAATTATAATTTTTATTTTTTAAAATTAAATATTAAAAATTTTGTTTTTCAATTAGAATTAAAATTTCTATTTTTTTTCAATTCTATTTTTTTCCTTTTTTTTTCTTTTTTAGGGTATTTTTTATTTTTTTACAATATTTTTTTCTTTTCTTGAGATAATTTTTTAAAAGATAATTTGAAATGAACAAAGTTATTTGAAATGATATTTTTTATTTGAATTAAAGTTAAAATTCTTATTTTTTTTAAAGTTCAATTTACAAATTTCTTTTTTTGCACATTTTTCCTCATTTTTTACTTTTTTATGCATTTATTTTTTTATCAAAATTTAATTCAAATTAATTTTTTTAATTAAAATTTATAATTATATAATTTTTCTATTTTTTACATTTCTTTCTATTTTTATGAAATTTTTTTAGGCTATTTTTTTTATTTTTTTCGAATTTTTTTAAATAAATTAATTTTAATTTGAGAAAGTAATTTGAAATGATATTTTTGTTTCAATTAATTTTAAAAATTTTATTTCTTTTAAATTTCAAATTATAATTCTTATTTTTTTCAATTTTTTTAAAATTTTGATTTTTTAATGGCACTTTTTATTTTTTAAATTTTTTTTTGAATTTTTTTGACAAGAATTTGAAATGATATTTTTCAATTAAATTTAAAATTTTTATTTCTTTCGCATTTCTTTCTTTTTTTATAATATTTATAATATTTTAATATTTTAATATTTTTTAGATATTTTTTAAAAAAAATAATTCAAAAAAAATCGTCTAAAATAATTTTTTTATTTGAATTACAAATTCAAATTTTTATATTTTAAATTTTAATTAAAATTAAAATTTTAATTTAATAATAATTTAAAATTTTAAAAATTATTTTTTTCCCATTCTTTCTCGATTTTTTTCTTTTTTTTTGATGAAAAAAATAAAAAACGCCATTTTGATTGGCGTTTTTAAAAATATCATTTTAAATGGTGTTTTTTTTTTTTTTTTTTTTCGGACGATGCCATTGTGAAAAAAAAAGGGTGACGTGGCAGGGAAAAAACGTCATTCAAAATGACGTTTTTCTCTTTTACATTATTTTGATAAAAAAATTAGATTTTAAATTATTTATGTAATTTTTTTTTTTTTATATTATTTAGGAAAAGAGCTCTTTAGTTCTGCTAGCTGGAAGAATTGCTTAAGGTTAAAGCGAAGTTGGTGATGATGTTGGAAAGCAGACATGAAGAATCTGATCGTACCCATTAGGTCTTTTGGCCGCTTTCCCAACTAATAATCCCCTCTTGAAGCCTGGCTGGCGTCATTCCGGGCAGGATTATTTTATTTTACAGTATATCATCAGGACGTGCCTCGAGCTAATTATTGTCATCATTTGGAATTGATATCGTTAGCACTCGAGGTTTAAGAGATTTAGCAGGATCGCCAAATGAGCAAAGTGGCACGGAGGCATTTTGAGGAAATCCTGGAAATGTGCGGACCATTTCCTTCTTCTAATAATCATATAAGTTGGTTAAAGCAGGAGCATTTCGGTAAAAAGGGGAAAGAAACGAAATCATTGGCCTTGAGGTGTAAAGAAACATCTTTACGATATGATTGAATGAAGAAGGAACAATCATTATTATTTCTTACACACGCCCCTTTTTCTTCTCCCTCAATTCCCTCTCCTCTCCTCTCCTCTCCTCTCGAAAACAAAAGACCAAACACAAAGTAATAATCAATCATGATAAATCTACAAGATCGATCGCCGTCTCTCACTTGGTTTTGGGGGCGAGGCGGGACTCGATCTTCTGCACATCCTTTGTGCCGATCTGGAAGGCCTTGGTGAGGACGTGGTCGGGCACCGGCGGCGAGGCGGCGAACAATGTGACGGCGATGGACTGGGTGCCCGGGAGCTGGCTATTGAAGGCAGAGATGACCGCGGCGGGGGCATCGCCGTCGTTCTTCTGGAAGTGGACGAGGCCGCGAGGGAAGACGAATGTGTCGCCCTTGGTGATGGTCTTGGTGATCAGCTTGTTGGCCGTGGTGATGAAGCCGACGTCGAGGGTGCCGTAGAGGACGAAGATCATCTCGGTGGCACGGGGGTGGGTGTGGGGAGGGTTGAGCCCTCCGGGGGCGTAGTCGATGCGGGACATGGAGACGCCCAGGGTGTTGAGCCCCGGGATCTTCTCCACATTGGCCGCCGTCACCAGGGATCCCATGGTGTTGTTGGTGGCGCCAGGGGAGGCTAATCCCGTGAAGAAGAAGTCATCCTCTGTCACGTTCGCCTTGCAGGGGAACCCATTCACCTTCACGGCTGCAGCACCCGGCCCCCATCAAACAAAGAAGCAAATCGAGCCGGGAATTAATTACATCATCAAACCAAACCAAACCAAACCAAGAGATCATGAGGTAGCTCACAAGGGGAAGGGAAGGGGAGGGAGAGGGGATTACTGGAGTTGAGATCGGCGACGCAGATGTCTTGAAGCATGTCGGGATCGGCGGCGAGGCAAGGGGCAACGTTAACGGCGAGGAGGAGGAGGCAGAAAGAGAAGAGGGTGATGAGAAAGGAGGAGTACTTGGTCTTCATGGTGGTGCTTGCTTGCTGGCTGGGAGACTTGACTTCTTGGAGGCACAAGAGAGATGCTTGGCTGGGGGACCTTGGGTTAAAATTAAAAGAGGAAGGAGGAGAGCGTTTATAGGTGGGTGGGTGGGGTGGGGGATAGAGTGGAGGAAGGTGTGATGTCAGAGTAAAGTCCGTACAAACCAAGAAATGCGGGGATGGAGGGAGAGGAGGAGGTTGGAGGAATAAAGAGGAAGAAAAATAAAAGGGGCCATTAATTGGTGAGAATTAGCAAGAAGAAAGGGCGAGGAGCCCAGTTAACGTAATTGGAATATTAATGCGCTGGTCCATTTTACGCCTTAAACGTTTAAGGCATAATGTACTATATGCAGCAACATTAATGCTGCATGGGACCCCTGCTGTCTCTACAGCGAGCCTGCATTATGTTTGGCCCTGCTTTGCATTGCATGAACGTAAGGTAGACGATCAAATTTGTAATAAATGAATGAAAATTTTTATGTTTTATTATTTTTATATATTTTATCAATTTTATAGATGATATTTTATACTATCAGTATATTTTATTTATTTTTAATGTTTAATTGATAGATTACAACAGTGATATAATACCACCGTTGTAACGAATATTTTCTCACATTAAATTTGGCCCTACTTTGCATGAATGTAAGTTGATCCGATTTCAAACATCTTCCTCTATTAAATATGTCGACAACTCCATTCCTATTCAGACCCACATAATTATCGGACGAATTGGTTCTCCTGTGGCTTGTAAGGGATCTATCTTGGAGAATAAGAACATTATTTGGGATCGTTTCGGATAGCTGGTCTCTTTTCGAATGGGGTTTATTAGCATATAGTTCAGTCCACTAGCCCACTTAAACTACGGCCGTGTGAAAGAATAGATTATATGTAAATATTGCGTATACATGCATGGCCCGAAAATTTTTTTGAAGGAGTTCATGGCATACATTAAGATAAATATTATATGCTCTTCTTGCAAATAAGCCTTGTAAGTCCATCGTTTTTGATTGTAAGATCGGATAATATAAATAAAATATTACTTTCTAACCAATCATAAATTTTTATCCTAGATTATTTGATTTTAGTCAGTGGCCTATTAATAAACTTAACAAATAGCTTTGTCAAAGTGTAGGCAACAAAGAGGGAGAAGATAAGTTATTCGAATTTTCTCTATGTAGCCAATTATTATCTGATAAACTCTTTCTTCTAATCAGATATCATTTCCAGCTATCCTCCACCTTTTATGATTGACTCAAAACTTTTATTGGTAACATTTCTTTGGCAGACAATCATAGATTTTATCTTTGATTCTCGAGTAGTAGATCCAAAATATTTATATTTCAATAATTGTAATATGGTTAGCTCTCCCTCGCTCTCTCTCTTAAAATAATCATTTTTTTTTTTGTATAAACTTGTGCTCACACCAATCTAGCATGAGTGCATCCTAAAAGGTCAAAAAATAAAATATCCTGTAAGGCTCGTGGGCAAGTCAGTCTCTGATGCCAGATCTAGTCTTCTGTGTGCTTAGTCACATAAGAGGTGATCCAATCAGCGATACTATTCGTCTCTCGAAAGATGTGCTAAGCCAAAACCACCGTGAAGTCTTGAAGGCAAGTCCGAATGTCATAAAGGAGTAAATGGTCATCTACCTGCATTGCATTGCTTTAAATCTAGCCTATCATGGTGGCAGAGTCGTCCTCAAAGATGATCCTCTTAGCTCGTAGCTCTTGTTGGGCACAGACATACTAGCCCATGTGGTGTGAAGCTTTGCACTCGGTATAGAAGGCTCAAAGAGATACAATCCTCTTGCCACTAGCAATCTAGCATCCGACCCCCAGATGATAAAACTGGCAGCACCCCTGCTATCTTTGATGCTGCCATTAAAATTTACCTTGATATATCCCAAAAGAGGGTATCCCAAAAAATGAAAATAATCCTTCAAATCGCTACAGGAGCAGCATCAGAGCTCCAAAAATTAGAGACATTAAGGAACATACCATTAGCGTCAAAGCAGCTATACTCGATGGTCAAATAAAAGGCTCTCTCTAGAATTCGATGAGTAGGTACCACCTTTGCTTCGAAGACCAAGCTATTTTTGGAGAGCCAGATCTGGTAGGCAATATACGCCATTCTTCCACCCCAGGCATAGATTGACCTCTCAACAGTACTCTAGTGGATTGCATCCAAAAAATGGTTCAACCAAGGATCATTGCTCACCTCCCACAACTGGCCACCCGTCCTCCTCTAGATCAGCCTCGCTCTCAGACATTGCAGGAGGGCATGCTCCATCGACTTATGCTCCAACTTGCAAACTGGATGGGAGATCATAAGCTCCATACCCCTGTCACTGAGTAAAGTGCACATCAGAAGTTGGTCCTAGACAACCTTCCAAAAAAATAGCCTCACCTTGGAAAGAGCAGCCACTCTCTAGATCCAAGCTGCCTCAATCTTGATACTCATTGTAGGCTTGCATATTTCAGATAGATCTCTCATGGGAGCTCTCGGGTAGCAAGAAAGGCCCCACACCCTCGTCCTGACTACGATGGATAGGAATCGGGACGGTGAGAATCTGATCCACAAGCGGGCCACTGAAGAGACAGGCGATGTCCTATGCTCTCCAATCCCTACTGTCTGTAGTGAGCAGGTCACAGACTCGAAGCCAATCATCCATCTCCATACTGACGTAAGTCGGCCATCGAGAAAGAGGCAAGTTAGAAATTCAGGCATCCTGATTAACATCTACCAACCTTCCATCCCCAATCAACCATTTGACCTGAGCCAAAACTATTAGAGTGTGAGCACAAATCTTCTTCTAGATGATAAAATAGCTTCGAGGAGCTGGAACTTTGGATCTCTGACTCCACGGTCCATATCGAGCCCTCATCATCTTGCTCCACAAACAGTCGACTGGATGAGGAATATGACGGCATGCTTGATGATCAAAGCATCTATCCTAACAAAAAATACTAAATCCCGAGCCTCCACCTCCATAGGCTAGTAGGTTATCTCTCAAGATAGCAAGTGGAGCCCATGACAATCATGCATAAAGCCTCAAAGAAAATTTTAGAATAATTGCTCCAACCACCTAAGACACTAGCTCGACACAATTATGTTTGCCAAGAGGTATACTAGTATGGAAGTCAGAATCGATCTCACGAGTGTCATTCTATCCATCATAGAGAATGAGTTGGCTTGCCAGCCCTCAGGACGATCCTAGACCTGCTGCTACATAGGTTTACAGTCGGTTCTTCGAAGATGTCGATCAATGATGGGGACCCCCAGATGGATCAGAGCTTCGATCTGCTCCCAGATCCCTAGCCTCCTCTGAATCGTCTGCTTTATCTAGATCTTCATCTTAGGGCAAAAGATGATTGTGGACTTTTGCAGATTCATCCACTGGTCGGAGTTTTGACAATAGGCCTCGATGATAGATAAAAACACCTCACATTTCGGATCGAGGTCCAGTCAATCAAAAGGCAGTCATCTACAAAAAGAAGGTGCCAAGAGAGGTTGGACGCCAGGGGCAAGCCAGTAGGTCTCTAGCTTCGACCTCTGAACCGCTGCTCTCAACGTCCAAAATAGAGCATCAGTATATAAGATAAATAGGTAAGAGAAAAGAGGGCAATCTTGACGTGGTCCAGCCATCGAGTGAAAGAACTCCATCGGGGCATCATTGATTAGAATGGCAAAACTCAAATGCTCCACATAATCTATGATCCAATCAATCCACCTACCCTAGAAGTCAAGCTTCTGAAGCATCTGCCACAGGAAGCGCTAGCTCAATCGATCATACATCTACTCTATGTCCAGCTTGGTCACCATGAGACCTCAGTAGCTAGGGACATACCATAGATCATGCAAAACTCCTGGATGAGTCAGACATTATCGATGATGGATCGGTCGCTCACAAAAGCATCATGTTCTGGACTGATCAAATGAGGGATAATCTGCTTCAGCCATTTGATCAAAACTATGGCACATACTTTGTAGAGAATAGTACTAAAATTGATCATCCTAAAGTGCCCCAAGTTAGATACATTTGAATGCTTTGAGATGAGGGTAATCAGAGTCTTTTTCCACTCCTTCGGGATACCTCTGAAGTCAAAGATAATCTGCATAGCCTCCACTACCGCTCTTCACATAATAGGCCAATACCAATGAAAGAAGAGGAAGGAACCCATCCAACCCCAGAGTCTTATCCTCCCTAAGGGACCAAAGGGCCCCTCGCACCTCCTCAGTAGACACCAAATAAGTCAGAATCTCATTCTTCTGATCGAAGATACGAGTCACTAGTTGGGACCCTTGAAAGAGGGTGTCCTCGCCCATAGGCACCATCCATCATGATCTGAAGAACCAAAAGATCTGTCTCTTGATCTCCTCGCTGTCATCCACTACTATACTATCGCTCTCTCTTAGCTATCTGATTCGATTGGTAGATCTCCGAATTATGTTGAACTAGTAAAAGAATCTGATATTTTTGTCTCCCTCCCTAATCCACTACACTCTCGACTTTTACCTCTATAGTGTCTCCTGCTGTTTAAGCAAAGAGTGGTGCACCAAGAGCTTGCAGCGTAGCTCCCTTAAGTTAGGCTTCTGGAGGTCCTCCTCTTAATCCTCTCTCATCTATAGCTCCACAATGTCCGCCTTCACCTCCTCAGTCTACTTGAAGATGTTACTAACCTCAAGCCTGTTCTATCGGAGGAGTCTGTGTCTAGCTAGTTTCAATCTCTGAGACACCCAGTACCGTACATCCTCATGAATCAGTATTCTCCATACCTCCCTAATCAAATCCCATGATTTCAGATAGAAAATTCAGAACTTCTTAAATCTGAAC
Source organism: Elaeis guineensis (assembly GCF_000442705.2). Taxonomy (NCBI): domain Eukaryota; kingdom Viridiplantae; phylum Streptophyta; class Magnoliopsida; order Arecales; family Arecaceae; genus Elaeis; species Elaeis guineensis. The sequence continues at coordinate 696,937 of NC_025993.2, forward strand.
GGGCCCCTAGATATATGCTGGCCGTCAGTGGTGATGAAAATCAGATAGTGGTCCAACATGATCCTCGAAAGATGCTGGACTAGTGCCCAGGAAAGTGCTAGAGCTAGTCTGTAGTGGCAAGAGCCCAATCAATTCTCTCTCAAACCCTAGCTATCCCTTCTCGATTATTGCACCAAATGAATCTAAATCTAGAGTGGCTAAGATCAATCAGATCCGCATCATCGATGAACTTCCTAAACTTTCTAGAATCAATACTGTTTGCATACTGCCTATCATCCATCTTCTTGTGGGGTCCTACAATGCAGTTGAAGTCCCCAGCGATAAGGAAGGACGGGCCCTATGACACAATCCCGAAGATCTTAGACCACATCTCCCTCCACTCCTTATGCTCAGTGTTTGTGTATACTCCGAACAGAAGTCAAGGTCCTCTGGTCTACTCTGAGATGACTAAAGCTACCTGCTGCTCATATTTGTAAAAGGCATCCATCCTAATCGGACCATGCATCCACATCACCAAGATCCCTTCCGATAGGCCCCTGGACTCCACTGCATAAGTGCTCCACACCATCGAAATTCACTGTCTGACTCATGCAAGCACACTCCAGAGAGCCAAGTCTCGAGCAGGACACATATTTTAGGGCCATGCTGTTGGATCAATCTGCCAAAGGTTGATTGGAATGAGAGCTTCCCCACCCCCTGAGTGTTCCAAATCAGCATCATCATCGGACAGCTAGTGGGAAAGGGAGTCTGCACTAGAACCCTCCTTAGCTTGAGCATTTACCTCTGATCTAGCTACCGTCAGATTCATCACAGATGGACTATCCCTCCCCCTAGACGGCCTATCTCAGTTGGACAACAGCATCCAAGGCCCCACCTCAGTTAGGGGCCTTGGATCAGATGCCACCTCCTCTGGCTAGACCAAGGTCCTCCCCTCCTCCCAGGTCGTAGCTGAGAAGATGAAGACTCCAGGATCTCCAGTGCCACCTGCTGATTTCATGAGGGTCTTCGGGAGGATCAGAGCCTTGTCTTTAGCCTTGTTTAGCTTAGCAGGTCCTTTTCTAGACCCATTGGTCCCAGAATTTTGCCCAATGGGCTTCATAGGCACCCGACCCACATCAAATTCAGGGGGTCGGGCCCTCTTAGGCTGGGAAGAGACCGCCCCAGTAAAACCCACCCACTCACCCGTAGATGGTCCCTCGCCTACGTTGTAGCCCAATACCAAGCTAAAGTGATTCATGGGCCTGACCGCGTAAGGGCTCAGGCCTGTGGAGCTATCTGCATAGATCTCAGTGCCCATCCTGCCTGATCCGATCATTGGTTGGGCCTGATATAGATGGGCAATCACTGTTGTGCAATTTTAGTCGACTTGATCTAGCCATCCATTCCTGTTCTCGAGTCCACCTAGTTTGAGCCTGCTTGATTTACCTTCAGTGTGGTCTCAGCAGGCCGAGTTGACTCAGTCTCCTTCCTCCTGAAGCTGACTGGTCTCTCTGACCCAAGCTACCATCGGCAGACGGCCACTAGCCATGGATGCCCCCAAGCGTGGACCACCAGCATCTGCAACCAGCCCCTGCCCTTCAACTGGAGCATCCGTCTCCAAGCTCAGACCCACCACCAAGGCACCTCCTTCCCCACCCATCAGGCACACCTCCGACAAATATAGTCATCTGCATCGGAGGCAAAGGCCATCAAGGTTCTCGTAGATGAACCTTTGCCAGAAGGACACCATCAGGCCCATGATTTGTTTTCCTGGTCTCAATGGTAAGGAGAAATCGATCCTCATGTAAGCCCAATCTAACCCAACCCTCCTTCTCTCTACTATGCAGTTGTCGACTGAGGAGAACTCCCCAGCCCGATGCAAAAGTCTTTGCAATGCCGCCTCACCCTAGTACTCCATCGGAAGCCGCAATAGTCGGACCCACACCAATGTCAAGCTGATGGCTCCCTCTGTCAGAAAGAATCTCGGACGATAGGGCTCCACCGCCACCACTTATCTGGTAACCACCCAAGGATGTTTGAGAACCCAATCCCTCTCTCTGACCCTCTTAAATCTGAAGAGATAGAACCCCTTCACCAGCCCGTGCCCCACAACCCACTATAAGAAATCTGACTATTAGCGATAGTTAATTACCGTCGCTAATAGTCATTTTGCCGTTGCTAATACTATTAACGATGGCACACCATCGCTAATTGGTGATTAAAAAAAATTTAATCGTTAATTACTTTTATTAGCGACGAGTTTTCTAGTCGTCGCTAATAATTGGTATTAGTAATGACATTAGCGATGGCTAAATTTTATCATTATTTTTTTTATTTTTTAAAAAAATTTAAGAATGATTAGCGATGGTTTTGTTATCGCTAATGTTGTCAGCCATCGCTAATGTTGTGAGTAATATTTAATTTTATTTTTTTAAAAAAATTTATATTTTGTTATTAGTGACTGCTAAAGCCATCGATAATAGTTAATTTTATTTTTTTTAAAAATTTATAATTTTTTTTTAAAATCTATTTTAATTAATCACAATCAATTATGGTTCCTAACATCTATTATAATTAAAATCCAAAGATAATATGATAATCACAAATAAAAAATTAATTATATTATATTAAAAATATAAATTATATAATTTTATAAGTAGTATCAAAAAAATATAATGCATCAAAATAAAAAAAATCAGTCCAGATCCTCCTCATCGTCCTCCTTCTCCTCTCCAGTAGCTGGTGGATGAGAGCTAGATGTCCCATCATCCTGAAACTAAGAAAAATAAAATATTATTAATAAGTTTCGATATATAAGCATATCTTTCGATACACTCTTTCAATTCTCGAATAAATTATTCCTACACATTTCATTCGATGATACAGAACTATAGACACCCCTAACCCATCATTGGATGGTTAGATTAAATTTTTAGCCTCCAGATCTCTTTCTCCGACACAAGTCTAAATATGTGAAGCTTCTAAATATAAAAACTTAAAACAAGTAAAAGAGTTTACTAATAGAATTACCTAATGTGATGGTTGAGATAATGAGTTTAGCAGGTCACATAGTTGCGAATCCTAAAGAATCTTCATGATCGTATCATGGATGGCATTCCGAAGGCTCTGAGATTGCTAGCTCAGAAGTCTCTACACGATCTCCTCCACGTACACATCACTTTAAGTCTGGGACGTCGAGACCTGTGAGGACGTCAAAGAGTATCAAGCCACTAGAGGGTCGAAGCTATGGCCGTATCCTATGACCCAGCTCCTACTCACCCCTCTGATGATCCTGAGCCGTCCCTCAAGGTCACGGAGGTGTTGAGTGGATAGGTCATCGTCGTGCCGTGCAACAACATACTCCACATAATTCACCTTCACAGTTCATAAATATATTAGTTCTAATATATATATTAGATCCTGTAATAACTTAATAAATATAGTTTGAAATTTTTACAGTAATTTGTCGCAATCTAAAATCTAAATAATCACCAGTTCTCCTAGACTGGTGTGTGGCCTCCCACAACTGCAGCTGACCTAGTGGATCATCCAACTATCATATTTACAATAAGTAAACAATAAAATTAAATTAATTAAAGCATACATATAAAAATTTTCACAATTCTAGTGAAATATTTTGATATAGATTTTTTACTAGTCTGTCGGCCACAATATATGTACCGACGGAGCTGTCCATGTGCCTGATCAGATCCTGCTGGGTGGTTCGATTTTGTCGGGCCCTCTGTCACTTATTGAAATACTTCTCACTGCTCCACTAATCACAGAGGGCCTCCCATACGTCCGTCCATATCCAGTGATCCCCGTAGGACCTTCAGTCTGATGGTGACTGAGAACCAGAATGCTCGATGGCAGACTGTCCGAGGCTATAGATGCCATCTCGAAGCCTCCGTGTGGCCACCTCATCGAAGATCCAACGATCAGCCTCCTCATCCTGGGGAGTCTCAAATCGATAATACTCTTGCAAGATAGAATCGAAGCATATATTAATAAGTAGAATATAAATATACCATAAATTTAAAAATTAAATATTTCTGACTTACTCAAAATATCTCCTAGACTACATCACGAGCTTCAGACGGCCAACTGAAGAACTCATTCATCGACCCCGACATCAAGCATCGGATGGTGCTGATAACCACACGAGATACTCCAGGCTCTCTAAACGTACTACAAAATTGATTTTGAAAAATAAATGTTAACTCTGGAATGACTAAATTCTAAACATATTAATTGAAGTTGTAGTATTTATGAGTGGCTCTGAACATGGTTGAGCTATCTATCCTCCAGTCGAGTTAGAGGTGCTGCTAGCCGAGTGGATCCTCAACCACGACACTGTGTCTGGGAGTCGATCGCTACTGCATGTGACTATGAGATTATTGGTGACCTTCTGTCGTTCGAACCGAAGTATAAAATATCTAATATAAAGAATATTATATTAGTTAGCAAAGGATAAAATAATATAAACCAAAATATCTAAAGTGTTAGAGTTTACCATCTGGTGTGAGAGATGCAGAATCATGCGAGCTGGCTATATGAGAGCTCTCTCCTCAGTTGTAATGGCTCCGACCTTGGAAAGACATGATCTATAATTTTTGAAAATAAAAATAACTATATATCATATTAGATTAACTGTATATCATAATAAAATAACTATGTATCATATTGGATTAACTGTATACCAGAATAAAATAACTATATATTATATTTATTTAACTGTATATCATGATACCTTAATTTTGTATCACATTCATAAAAATAACGTGGTATTTTGTATGCTTGGTGTAGGAAGTAACGTTATAATAGTTTGATTAGGAACTGTGGTTGACAGTGTTTATCATCCGATAGAGTTTGACTTCTATCTTTGCAGTCAGACCATATAAGCAATGATGCAAATTTGGTTATAATTAGGATGGTTGCATTGAAGCCGTATAAATGCAATGATTTTATGTTCTCCTTCCCCAGAAACATTAGCATCGGATAGTATGATCTTCAAAATTCAACATATCAAAAACTAGCATAAGCAAAAATAGCTTTTCTGCTGGATGAGAATACTTGGAGTAGGGATATCTTAACTTTGTACCATGTTCATAAAAGCAGACCAACATATTATCATGTACTGCTGGATGAGAATTATTTTTCTGCTGATATATTGCAGTTGCCAACTAACAATCTTATATAATATCTGATCTTTCTGATGGAGGATCGATATCGATTGGCGGGTTTAGCGATAGGTCTGCTGTGGTGTACCATCTTCCGTAGATCAAGGACAACATTAAAGAAGTTATATATGGGTGGCAATGAAAGATTCAATTATATAATTATGGATGACAATGCAAGATTTAAAATGATGTATTTTGTTGGCCAATAATCCAATGGTCTGTAACTAAGTTAATTAAAACTAAAAAACTTGATTCTACCTTTCAAGTGTGCATCTCGAGTCCAAATATTACAGATTTTCTTATGATAAGTATGCAAAAGAGTTTGGAATCATGATTAGAAACCAACTTGCTGTAGTTAAAAAATAAAATAAAAACTTAAAAACAATACTTAAATCAGAGACCAACAAAATAAACAAGGGAAAGAGGAAAAGAAGAAGGCTCAGATCTGCCATTGAAAATAAGGCATTGCAAGTTTCTCTGCACCTTTAACCATGAGGTGGTTGCAAGCGGTTGTTTGCAATGTACTACAACAACAAGAACAAAAATGCATCACCTCCATAGATCTTTCTCTAGACTCTTTAGGTGCATCTCGTACAGGCAGTCATCATAGTCTCTCTGAGCCCCTAGCCCCTTCTTGAGCTCCCCACCCCTACCTGAGCCCAGTCTGAAAATTAGGAGCAAAAATTTTTTTAAAAAATAAAATAAAAATAGTACTTAAATTAGAGACCAACAAAGTAAACAAAGGAAAGGGGAAAAGAAGAAAGCTCAAATCTACCATTGAAAATAAGGCATTGCAAGTTCCTCAGCACCTTTAACCATGAGGTGGCTGCAAATGGTTGTCTGCGATATAACAGATCATCCAAACTTGCCTTGCAACTACAATAATAAGAATAGAAATACATCACCTCCATCAATCTCTCTCTAGACTCTTTAGATGCATCTTGCATAGGCAGTCATCACAGCCTCCTCGAGCCCTCGACCGCCTTCCTGAGGCCCCCATCCCTACCCGAGCCTAGTTCGAAAACTAAGAGTAGAAATTTAAAAAAAAAAATAAAATAGAAACTTAAAAGCAGTACTTAAATTAGAGAACAACAAAGTAAACAAGGGAAAGAGGAAAAGAAGAAAGCTCAGATCTGCCATTGAAAATAAGGCATTGCAAGTTCCTCTGCACCTTTAACCATGAGGTGGCTGCAAGCAGTTGTCTGCGATGTAACTGGCCATCCAAGTTTGCCCTGTAACTACAACAAGAAGAAAAATGCATTACCTCCATCAATCTCTCTTTAGACTCTTTAGGTGCATCTCGTACAGACAGTCATCATAGCCTCTCCGAGCCTCCGACTGCCTCTCCGAGCCCCCCACCCCACATGGCTGAAGATGTATGGCATGCGAGGGCTGGATGCCTTGGATGCCAGCTGGGACTCGAGGCCTGAGCGCGTAGGGCACAACCCAGCCCCGTGTTTGCAATGCTGTTTGGCACCTTTTCTCGAACCGAGCACTCTGCATGAAGAGACACAAGTCATGTGCTTCTAATTAATTAATTAATTATCTAACTAATTAATTAAATTAATATTTATTTAATTAATTTTTAATATCTAATTATACTTAATTAATATAATTTAAATAAAAAAATTAACTTTTAGTGACGGCATTAGCCATCGCTAATGCCATCACTAATGCCATCACTAATGCCATTGCTAATCCTCGTAATAGAAGGTGGGCTACCGTGCAGGGACTGAGGCACGGGCTGGCGCACAGGACTGAGAGGCGAGGGGACATCAGCTCGGGGATGCAGCCACAGAGATGAGGCCGTGTGGTCGGGCCGCAAGATTGGGGCCATGGGCTAGGGGTGCTGGGGTAGGTCCCACGAGGGCAGGCCGCGGGGTCAAGGTGGCGGCTCAAGGATGCAGTCATAGAAACAAAGGTGCGGAGGCGGGGCCGTGGGAAGGCGGTGCAGGTCGGGGCCATGGGGTCAGACTAGCAGGGAGGGCCCGTGAGTTGGGGTGGTGGGGCAGGGGCCGCAGGGTCAGGCTGACGACATTGGGGCCGACGGGGTCGAGCCGACCTCGTCGAGGCAGCCGTGGGCATGGAGAGACGCAAACTTGGGGCCGATGGGGTCGAGGCGGCCGCAGGCGTGGAGGGATGCGGGCTTGGGGCTGCAGGATGCCAGAGGGATGGGGCGGGGAGGGAGGAAAAGGGGGTTTGGGCACCGATGAGAGGAGAATTGCAGGAAGGGGAGAGGATGAGGTACATATGAGCGAAAAATTTTTCCCCCGATGGATGGTAAATAGGTGGAGTATTAGCGACGGTAAAGTGGCCATTGCTAATGCCGTCGGTAAAAGTATTAGTATGGCATTCCGTCGTTAAAGCCGTCGCTAATACTTTTATCAGAAAAAATATTTTTTCATAATTTTTAAATAATTTTTTTCATAATTATTGATGATGATAAATGCAGTCGTTGCTAATGACCGTCGATAATTAATTAATTAAATTATAATTATTATCAAATTTTTTTTTAAAAAAAATTAAATTTATTAGTGACGATTTTCATTGTCGCTACGAGTCAGTTTTTCATCGCTAATACAACTATTAACGATGGCAAAAATATCATCACTAAAAGCCATCGCTAATAACCCTTTCCATTATAAGTTTTATGCATGCTAATTTTTTTCTATTTTTTTTTAATATGATATAATTTTAAAATTTAAAATTCATCTTCACTATTTATTATTTTAATAATTATCGTTAGAGTATCATCACAAAAGATCGTCTCGATTTGATAGTCCTAAATATGTCGATCATTAAAATTTGATTTCGACAGTTACAAATGACTACATGATGATCTGATAGATGAAGACCATCGATGGATCCGAAAGCTTACAACGATGATGTCGATGGTATTTATAGCATAATATCAAAATTTTATTTTAATCGAATATCATTATCATGATCAATTTAGCAAGGAATAATTTAGGTCGTTAAATAAAAATGAGTGATCAAAAGGTCAAGCAGCTGATTATAAGATGATTTTTTAGATAAATGATTGTTGCTACTATTTTGATCGTTTGTACGGTGGTGATCGTAAAATTCAAACAGCACGTGTATGAACGATCCAAAACTATATGTCTCTTGAAACTCATTCTTAAAATCTTTAAGTAATTATACTTATATTTTTGTAAGATATACTTAATATGGATGATTCACATACGTATGATTTGAATTTTATGATCACCACCATATAAATGATTAAAATATTAACAAAAATTATTTATCTAAAAAATCATCTTAATCGGACGCTGTGTGCCTTTTGATCACTCTTTTTTTTTAATGGTCAAAATTATTTTGTACTAAATTGACCATAATAATGATTTTTAATTGAAGTAAAATTTTGATAGTGTGCTATAAACATCATCGAGATCATCGTTGTAAATTTTTAGATCAATCGGTGGTCTCTGTCTATAAGATCATCATGCGATCGTTCGTGGTCATCGAAAATAAATTTTATTGATCAACATAGCTAGGGTCACCAGATCGAGATGATTTTTTTTGTTATGATACTCTAACGATAATTATTTAGATAATGAATGATGAAGATGGACTTTAAATTCTAAAATTATGTCATATTCAAAGAAAAATAGAAAAAAATTTGCGATGACGAATTAAATCTCTAATAGTGCCATCACTAATAATCATTAGCGATGGCATATATTGTCGCTAATACTTTCCCACCATCGCTAATAATTTTAATAAATAAAAAAAAAATATTTTTTACGACAGCAAGTTTCGTTGCCAATAGTGCTGTCACTAATGATTATTAGAGACAGCGATTGCCGTCACTAATATTCTTTCTGCCGTCGTTAATAAGTTTAATAAATAAAAAAAAATTTTAAATGATATTTACGACTGCTAAATCCATTGTTAATAGTGCCGGTCGTTGCTAATAAGTTTAATAAATATATTTTTTTTTATGATGGTTTATTTTTTTGTCGTGATTGTTGGTCGCTAAAAACTCTTATTAGTGACGGTATTTCAGCCATCGCTAATAGCCGTCGGTAAAAAAATTTTGAGGATGGAAAACTTGCCGTCGGTAATGCCGTTTCTAATACTACCTATTAGTGATGGAGAAACGCCATCGCTAATGGCCATCGCTAATATCTTATTTTCTTATAGTGACCTCACTTTTAACCCTTGTTCGTAGCCGGAACTCCCTCGCCACTATCTCCATCACCACCTCTGACTGAAGCTCCTCGCCACCACTGCCAAGGCCGCCCAACTCGCTGACTCCTCTCTCAACTCCTCCTCTGAGAAGTGGACCAGTTTTGGAAACCACTTCATAAGATCCTCCACCTCTTTGGCGAAGGCTCTAGTGAGATCCATATGGTGCGGCCTTGCATCGCCCTTCACCAACTCAAATCTAGCTTAGCTCTTGCCTTAGAGGTCCCTGCGTAGTTCACAGGGATATCTACCATACTTCTTTGGTGACAGCGCTCGCTACAGCCAATCGGATCGCTGACGATCAAGGGGAATAGGGCCGCAGCGATAATCTCAAAGCACAACAGTCGGGAAAACAAGCACTATTCAAAACGGATTTTCCCTTAAATCATGTTTTTCATCTTAGAAAGATTAGGTAACAAAAATTCAAAAAATAGATATTGGGACTTTAAAGAAGAAGCTTTTTAAAAGAATACTGGAGAATACAAATAACTATCTCATCTTTGTCTATTATGTAACCAAGCACAACCTTGCTTATTAGGGTGATTTGATTAGGATGGTACATGATTTTCGACCTTGAGACAAGTTTTTTTAATATGGAGAGCTTCACCAAAAAAAAAGACATTGTCGTGAATTCTCACGAATTAATGTTTTGGGCGCATCATTGGAAACACATAGGCTAGTCTTAATTTTGAGATAATCTTATTAGCGCTGGCTTGTGCAGTTAAAAAAGTTATTTGGCTGTAGTACTCACAATGAGTTGGGTTTGAATCTCTTTAATGCTTGGATGGTTAGCTAGGGGTTAGTAGGGATGGCAATGGGTAGGATTTGGATCGGGTATTATATTATCCATCTCTAAATTTGAACTTAATACTCTATACTCAAATACTATCCGATATCCGATCAGGTAAGAAAAGAGATACCCATCTCCATACCCAATAGGTTCGGAGATATCTACGGATAATCCATTTCTCCATACTTAACCTATACACATCCCATGCCAATCCCATACCCAAAAAAATAAACAATCAAAATAATTTTATGCATATTATCAATCAAAATAAAATTATCAATTCAATATAGAACATAATTTATAAGTGCAGATTTATAGAAATCAAACATAGAAATAGAATTACAATTCAACATAGAACATATAAATAATTAAAATAATTTTATGCATATTATCAACCAAAACAGAATTATCAAAACAGAATTATAAATATATATATTCGAATATGAGTTCGAATATTACCTATACCCATAGATTCGGATCAGATTCGGATTTGGATTTGGGTAGAAAACAGCACTACCTATACTTACTCATATTCGTGCTATATTTTTTGAGTTTTATCCAAATTCGAATCCAAACCTGGTCAAACTCTTTTTTTCAAATTTGATCAAATTTGGATAGGGTGCATACCTATCAGATCGGATTGATTTTATCATCCCTAGAGATTAGTCTCCTTTTTTTTAAAAAAAAAAAATAAAGTATTGAGAAAATTCTAATTATGTCCTATTGAATCATTCGTAGCCATAAAATGAGGAGCATAATTAATTTTCTGTTTCCCTTTCCCAATGAAAAGGTTGAAGAGTATGGCAACAAGGTTTATTGTTTTATTGCTATTTTTCAATGTCTATGCAATCCCTCAAGAAAGTTTTGTGGGGCCATTTCTTGCATCGCAAAAACAAGGGGATCGTGAGGAAGAAACTTTGCATGCAATAAAGTTGAATAATATGGAATCAAGATTTTAATTTCTCTTTATCAATAATATTATTTCTAGTCGTATAATATATTTTCTACATGTTTAGACACAATGATAACCCACTTACATGCCATCGTAACAGTTTGTTTGCCCAGCCCCCATTGTTGACATCTGTTGGATGACCATTCATTTTCTTGATGATTTGGATGGTAGCATGAATTGAGCTGTCCAAAGAAACACAACAATAAAGACTAGACATTGATATATATATATATATATATATTTTTTTTTTTACCGACAGTGATAGCAACTGAAGAAGCGTCACTATTTATAGACAGGCCCTGTACTCTGTGTCTAAAAAAGTTGAACGATCTGGTAGATTCACCCATCAAGCCTCCAGATTAGGCACACCTCTCTCATTCCTTTTGACCTATGTTCTAAGTTTGGCATGATAGGCCCTCTCATCCTACCATTTTGATAATAATTTGGATATCCCATCTTGCTCACGCTTTACGAAATTCTTTTGTGTCTATGCAGCCATACACATGCCTTTTCAACATTTTTTTTTCTTGCGTTAAAGCTTAAAAAAAAAAAAAATTGAATTATATTTTTTACATAAAAAAATAATTGATCTTTCCTTGCAATTTCAATCATTGGACTATATTTTGTATAGATTTTAAAGCACGACATCGACTTTATGATCTCTTGATGAGGATGAAAGAAATACTCCATTGCGCTCCGAGAGCTGCACAAAACACGATCCAACCGATTGAGGTCACGACAGAAATGGGAGGTACGTAAGCCTTTATTTTAGGTGGGGCTGGGGCCATCATCGGTTGAGCACGTACAACGTCAAAATCCAAAGGCGGATGAGGTAGTGGCCATCTTTCCATTTGCTGTCGTGATCGCGCTCCTGGTGGTTAAGATGGGAGCCTCATTAATGCCTATATTCCAGAAACAGGAGAAACAGATCGAAATGAAATCGGCACACTTGAGATCCGTATATTATATAATATATATATAGAACGTTATTATTCCGTCATCCTCCCTGAAACAAAGTGACGTTACAGAACAGCACCAAAGAAACTAACCAGAAGCCAAGAGTTACGAACGCGCACAACAATTCGTAAGTTTGAAGTCTGAAACTTCTCGCAAACAAACCGAACGGCAAATTCATGCAAGCTGTCTAATATCTCTCTTACGTACATATATGATCACTTGTTGGGAGCAAGGCCAGCCTTGATCTTCTCCACCTCCTTGGTGCTGATCTGGAAAGCCTGAGCAAGCACAACATCAGGCACCGGCGGAGAGGCAGTGAAGAGGGTGGCGGCGATGGCTTGGATCCCTGGGAGCTGGCTGTTGAAGGCGGCGATGAGGGAGGCTGGGACATGGCCGTTGTTCTTCTGGAAGTGGACGAGTCCCCGGGGGAAGACGAAGACCTCACCCCTGGTTATGGTCTTGGTGATGAGCTTGTTGGCGGTGGTGATGAAGCCGACGTCGAGGGTGCCGTATAGGATGAAGACTATCTCGGTGGCACGGGGGTGGGTGTGGGGAGGGTTGAGCCCGCCAGGGGCGTAGTCGATGCGGGCCATGGAGACGCCAAGTGTGTTGAGCCCCGGGATTTTCCCCACGTCGGCCCCCGTCACCAGGGATCCCAGAGTGTTGTTGGTGGCGCCTGGGTTGGCCAGTCCCTTGAAGAAGAAGTCGCCCTCGCTCACGTTGGCTTTGCATGCAAATCCGTTCACCTTCACAGCTGCAGTGCATGCATCGTCAATCATCAGAAGCATGATTGCTACAATTAATAGCCAAAACATGCTTAATTATTGTGTTTAATTTTGATGCATGTGTTTTTAATTTCATCCTAAAAAGCACAAAAAAAAAAAAAAGGACTAAAATATTAAAACTAAGACGGGAATATATGTATTATGGTGTTAATTAACAAGAGAAAGGATGAAAGTACGGGAGTTCAAATCGGCAACACAAAGATCTTGGAGCATATCGGGATCAGCGGCGAGAGAGGAGGCAATGAGAAAGATCAGGAGGATGAAGGGGGCGAGGAGGGAAGACTTGGTCAACATGATTGCTTTCTTGCTTATTGGCTTGAAGGGGGATTTGACTTTTTGGAGCTGGGAAAGAGAGTGATGGACTTGAGGGAAGAAGGGGGAAGAGGACCCCTATTTATGGGGTGATTGGGTTGGGCCTCGGGTGGAAGGTGTGATGTGAGAATTAAGGCATGGACGTAGCCTTGTGAATCAAGAAATGTTGCAGAGAATGACGGATGAATCGATAAAGAAAGGAGAAAACTAAAGCATGTATGGTTATTTAATGAAAAAATTATCTATATGTCCCTAGATAAATTTGAAATTACTTTTAAATTTTTGAATTTTTTAGATTTCATAAAATTTTTTGAATTGTTAAGGAGTTATTTTTAGGTTCCTGCCGTCCACATAGATTGATTACGTAGGTCCATGTTAAAGTTACAAAGATTTATGTTCAAGTTACACAGGTTTATGTTCAGATTACGCAGATTACGCAGATAATCTGAATATAAATTTATATAACTTGAACATAAATTTGTGTAATCTGAGTATAGATCTGTGTAACCAATTTGTGTGAAGACAGGGATCTAGAAATAATTCCTTAGCAGTTTAAAGATTTTTTATGGAATCTAAAAAATTTAGAGATTTAAAAGTAATTTTAGATCAATCTAGAGACTTATAGGTAATTTTTTCTTATTTAATGAGCTGAGAAAGGAGCCTGATTAAATTACTTGCATTGATGGGGAAGAGGAGAAATCATGGGTTCAGAAAATGCTTACCAGACGACTCATTCGTTTGGACTCGTTTACATGTTTCTTAACTACGGAAATGATTTTGCTTTGTTAGTTGATTAGTAGCTACCGACCAGATTTCTAGATGAAAAAGACAATCAGCTAGGCAGAATCTAGGAATTTTTTTTTTGTTTAATGGTACAATAGGTAGACTGTAGTTTTTTATTTTTTTTGGGTACGTACAAAGGTAGACTGTAGTTTACAAGTTTTCTTATGGTTGCATATGTTCGGAGCCCACTTGAAATTCAATAATTTGAAATTTTAACATAGGGTATAGACTTTCTTTTAGACGTAAAATCGGTTCATATAGATAAGGCTTTTTTTTTTTTTTTTTTTTTTCTTTTGGGCATCAACTATTCATGGGATTCATGACCATTGAGAATCCTTCCAATCCATGTTATACGAAGTTCCCACGACTTTATAAGGTAGATTTTGATGGGAAATATGAAACTTAGTAAGCTCCTCTTTCCACTTCAAACCAATCATCTCAGCATATGGTTGATGCTGGTCCAAGTTATACAACCAATTGACATTTTCTTACATACTTCAATTGTAAGAAATTTTCTATGACTAGGTTGACATAGGGGTTTGGGGTACATCTTTCCCACCAAAGAATGATTAATCTTGATCTTTCACGTGAATCTACTATTGGATCGTGCAATAGTTGCTTCAAGATTATATATGTAGCCGATAAATGTAGGTGTTTAAAGTGTTTTGAGAACACAATCTAGTGCTAAACTTACAAAAGAAGATAAATCATTCTTTTTGTGCGAATGAAAGAGTTTGAAGCAATTCGGAGCCTCCATTAACCTTAGCAACTATTGAGCCCTATGTGACGTACATGCCGTAAGCTGGATAGGTCTCAAATGCTGGGCCAAAATTTGGAGTTCGATTTTGGACAACTTCATCTTCTAAATATATATGTTGATGGTTCTGCTCTTCAGGGTCCGATTTCAGAAAGCTTCATCTTCGATATATATGTTGCCAGTTCTGCCTTCAGCTAGGTCCACAAAATAACTAGGCAAACTAGTTCCCTAGCAGCTGATAAGTCATCTATCTTAGGGGATAAAATTGTTATTTTGAATTATTTCAGATAGCTGGTCTCTCTTTGGATGGGGTTTATTGGCATACAGTGCAGTAGTGAACTAACCCTCCTAAACTATGGCCAATTGAAGGAATGGATTCAATGCAAAAACTATGGATATGTGTGCGTGGCCCAAAAGCTTCCTTGAAGGACTTGATGACATACATTAAGATAAATGCTAATGACACAATATACTCTATAATTATATATTTTTAATTCCAACATATTGTTTCAATTTTGACAAGAGGTAGATACTTTATTTATTGTTGCAACATTGGCTTGCCATCAACTAGCATGTAATTTTGCCACTAAAGTATGTCTCCATGGAAATGACAAAAAAATTTTAGAAATCATATGAAAAATAGAGATGGGCAATGGGCCATGCTAGGCACGGCCCAGACCCATCAGGCTGAAGGTTTAATGGGCCGTGCCAAGTACGACCCATGTAGTAAACAGGTCATGCCTGGCACGGCCCGTTTAAATAAAATCTTGAGCCTGACATGGCCCTAGGCCCAAGCATGGCCGGCCGTGCTAGGCATGGGCCGTTGGCTCGTTAGGCCCGCATGTCTGATAGGCCTAATGAGCTTTTTTTTTTTTTAATTTTTAAAATATAAAATAAAAAATATTAAGTAATAAAAATATATGAGAGATAGAAGATATAAAATGAAAAAATTGTATCTTTAATCCATTAGTATTCATAATATTAATGCATATTAAAATTAAAAAATTAAAAAAATTAATGAATGATGAATTTTTTCAAAATTAAAAGCATGAAAAATTTTATTTCTTAGAATTATTAAAAGAACCAAATGATTTAGAAACATGATGAAAATTTTATTTCGTAGGAGGACCACAACCAGGATGCTTGTCTCATTTGACTGAAATTTCTCTTCTTCTTGTAGGAGCATGCTTTTTGAGGCAAAATTTTCTAAAATCTCATTCTGAAGAAAATCTTCTTCGTAATTACATGATCTTACTCGCTTAAAATTCTGTATCGATGCATCCTCTCATCGAGTTTTAATTTCTTTAGAATTGACTTCATCTTTTGAACATGATATGAATTTAGAAATATTACTATCATTAGAATATATCATGACTAATATAAAAAATATAAATTAAAATAAAAAAAAATAGCGGATTATTGAAAACTTTAGCAATTGAATAGAAGAAATAATAGTAGAGAGAATTAGTATGGGTATGATAGAAAATGATGAATTGATGTGATGAGAATGGAAGAGGAGGGGACTATTTATATGGGACTACTTAAGGGGGCTGAGCTGGCACATGGGTCGGGCCATGCCTGACCCATGGGTTGTACCAGCCCAGGCTCTTATTGGCTGTGCTGGGCCTGGACTGCGGGCCGCAAAACCTCCAACCTAGTCCAACCCCCTTATATGTACCATATATGGTACAATCTGTTACTGTAGTAAGTGAGACGTGCCAATTCATACTGGGCCGGACCGTGTAATGGGTGGCTCGGCCCGATGCCCATGTCTAATGAAAAATAACAAAAGCTTTCTTTCATAGTTATAAAAGAAGATATGGGAGGGAGGGAAAGGGAGAGAGAAAGAAATTGATACGAAGGGCCAGACTTAGGAGATTAGGGATCGAGATAACTATAGGTGAGGCAGGAGGGATGAAATTAGGGTTTGCATTTGGAAATTATAAAGAATGCTCCTAGAAGCTTCATTATAGTCGGGAGGATAGCTAGCTTAGCAACAAAAGAGTAATTGAATTGTCTCTTGGTGGTCCCCTATTGAACTATTTGAAGAAAAGCCATAAAGCTCTTTATGCCAAATGACAAAAGTGAGTCCTTTTTATATTTTATTGCCTATTGTTTGTTTAAATAAGCTGGGTAACAATCAATTAGGGATTATTAGGGATTTATTAAGGTTTTATAAACCCTAGTATGGAATAAGTATTGTTTATTGAGCTTGATTAATTAAATAATTTAGTACTGCATCATCAAATATTGACTCGGTTAGGTGTTGGGTGTTGTAAACTTTTTATCAGAATTGGGTGTTGTACAATTAAGTGGATAGAGATTTGAACATATTGAAATAATAGTTATGTTGTATGTTAATAAGTTGAGCTAAAAAATTGTACACTATTTCATGTATTACATAGCATGTTAGTGATATTGTTTAAAATAGCTGAGTAATTAAAATAAAATAATTAAAATAATGCATAGTAAGATATTGATTGATTTAATAAATTTTATATTTTATTGCTTACCAATATATATTGTGATTTCATCATCCATATAAAATGAGAAAAAGATTTAACAGGCCGATGCAACATAGAGGTGTTTTATAAATGTAATCAGAAATAGCATACCTAAAAAGAAAGATTGATATATGGGATAATTTTGATTTAGATTGTTACATTTCACACTTTAAGTTAATAGACATGATCAGAGAGTTAGGATATCAGATGTCAAGAATATGATATAAAATTTTAAACATGAATCTAAGTGAGAATATTAGAGAAGTCAGAAGGGATAGTAAAGTGATAGACATGGTACACATTACCCTTTAACATAGGACTATAGTGATATATATAAAATTTTTGTAGTTATTCAGGACTTCAAGGATAAAAATAAAGAGGTCAATACTTTGGCCATTGCAATTACTTTGAGTGAAAATGATGCAAATAGACAGGTTGTAACACTTGTGGTGAATGATAGGCCTGTTATTGATAGTCCTTTATGTGATGTTTAGTTTGTGTTTGCTAATGATGAAGATGATGATCCTAACTATAGGCCAATGGAACAGAATTAAGGATAATTTGAGTGGTGATGAGCTTATAAAAGATGATGAAAATATCTAGAAGCTAAATATAAGCAAAAAGCTCTTGGAGAAAAGGGCATTAGTGGAGTTGATACATTCGAAAGTGTTGGTATGTTTCAAAATAGGGCTAATGCTCCTATAGCGAAAGCTAAGGAACCTATCTATTTTATATAGATTAATAAAAAAAGATAAAAGAGTTGAATGGTTAATTATCAAAGTGAATATGAAGCTAAAGTCCTAACTCCAAACTGAGGACGAGTAGTTTAAGTTTAGAAGGGATGGGAGAGTAAAGTATTGTTTTTATAATTCAAAATAATGACAAAAGAGATGTAAAGTTTGAACTAAGGATGAAATTTTAGGACCCTAATTAATTTAATGAAATTGTTAAGAGATATGCTATAGTGAATAAATGCAATATTATTAGACGGGAAAGGAGTGATAAAAACAAAGATGAAGGCCAAATGGGTAAACAAGCATCCTTGGAAGATATATGCAAGCTAGATGTAGATGGAAAAGTTATTTATTGTGAAAATATTTGAAAATATATAGAGGTGTTGTAGAAATTTAAGGACTAGATAAGCTAATTTTGAGGCTTGCTTAGGAATGCATCAATAGGTTTAAGATTAATTCTAATTGGATTAGGAAAGAGATGGAAGAAGGTATAAAAGAGAAATATGTTTTAACTATAAGTAGGATCTAATGCTATAGACCTAAGTGAAGGGCACTGACAATGCCTAGAGGTTTTTTAAAAGATTATTACAGCAATTTGTGGTCCTATAATGTAAAAGAAAGAAGAACAAACAAAAATAGATTTTTAATGTTGAAGTTGATAGACCTTTTCCTAGGGTAAGGCCATATTTTTATAGATTTTATACGGCTTTGATGCTTTAAAGAGAGATTTGCTAGTAGAGTACAAGTTAATCATTAGCATAGATGGTTGTTTCTCAAAGACATTCCTAGAGGATCAACTTTTATATGCTATAGAAAAAGATGAGAACAACCAAATATTCCCTATAGTTGATTAGTTGTGGAGAGAGAGAATGAGAGTACTTAGACTTGATTCTTAGAAATACTACTTGATGATTTTGAAATTCATGATGGATATAGTGGCATAATAATTAGTGACCAACAAAAAGTACTTCAACTAGTATCTTAATAATTCATTTTCTAATTTTTGTTTAATTTTTTTGTATTTTGTTAATATCTTAATATGTGATGTTTATTTATCATAAGGCCTTCTTAATACAGTCAGAAACTTAATTTGATATGCAGAGCAAAAGAACTATGCTAGACACATATATGCTAACTAGAAAAAATCCAATCCTGGCTATGCATTGAAAAATGATTTTTGGTTACTATAAAGGTCACAATCTGATAGATTTTAATGATGACATTAAAGATATGCAAGACTTGTCAGGGAAGGCTACTGCTCATGATTTTATATGTACTAGAGTCCACACCACCTCTATAAAGTATTTATTAATAACTTTTTCAAGTGTGACATCTTCGTCAATAATCTAGTAAAGACTTTTAATGGTTACAATATTGTTTAAGGCAAAATCCTATGATAGATATGCTAGAAGATATAAAAGTTGTATTGATGGAGAGGATGATAAAAAGAAGCAAGTGATGGTACGAATAAAAAAAGAACAAGAGAAAGCTAAAGTAGGGTCTACGGTTTGTACTCCAAAGCCTAATATAGAGTTAAAGTTTAAAGTTAGAGTTTTAGATAAAAAATATATTATGGACCTTAATCAGATATCTTATTTATATAGAGAGTGGGGCTTAATTGATATACCTTGTATCCATACAATCTCATACATTAATTGGATGAAGCAAGATTTAAAAATATATATTGATAATTACAACAAGAAGAAGGCATACTTGATGACTTATTAGTGTACTTTGTAACTATTGAATGACCAAAAGATGTTACCTCGAGTGAATAATGAACCAATAATTTTTATCCTCTTCCATCAAGAAGATGCTTAGAAGGCCTAAAGGGAACAAAAGAAAGGACAAGGATGAACAATCCAAGATTAACAAAAGTCGTTATGCCCAACAAAGCTGCACTTATGCTTGGTGCATCTTAGGAGCTCACTCCATTCTAATGAAGGGTGACTTAGCCACAATTATTATTATTAGTTGGATTAAGATGTAGCATAGGCATTCCAAAGCTTATCTGCTCTTTGCAGGATATTTGGTGGATTGCAAAGGAGGGGATCTCATTTCTTGCGAGGTATGTGTATCACAAGATAAATAGAAGTACTGATTGGGTAGTATCTTATATTATTGAGCACTTTGTCAATGTTGTATAGACTAATATTATGGCTACTCCGATGGCTCTCAGGGATGTCCTTTTTTCGAATTTTCTTAGATGTTTTCATACTAGAACGGTGTGAATCGTTAGTCTTAACAAAAAAAAAAAAGAAACAAAAGGACATATGCTATTAAGCATGCTTCCATATATTGATATTCTTTATTGGATGTTTAGTAACCAATTATGTAGGTATCTTAATTGATTTTGGGGGTCAACTTACATGCTTTAAAATTGGTAAAATGCATAAAGCAAACTTAATATTCATAAAGCAACATAATCATAAAGCAAACTTCATAATTAATTGAACACACTTCTTAAAATAACATAATCATATTCATTCATCATAGTTCATATCCTTAGCCTAACATGAGTATATGATAAAAGTTATTTGATATTCAATGCACACATAACCTAGCAAAACAAGAGAATAGTATTTCTTACCATAAAATTACAACAATCAAAACTCACTTCAAACCTCAACCAATGCCTCACATCAAATAGTAGAACTTAAGGCTAGAATAATTAAGGTTATTTTCAATTCACCCTCTATAACAATTTATAAATCACTACCATCATCATCCATGAGAGGACAATGGCCCTAACGTACATCTTCTCTCTTCCTTTGTATCTTGAAATCTCATGCCTTAAGTATTTGTTCTCCTTCTATAACTTTGCATGCTCAATTTTCAATTTTTCAATCTCATGCCTTTAATATTCATATTTTAATGGTCTTCTCTTTCAATATTTTCACCTTTTTTCTGGTAGTTTCATTCATCTCCTCCATTATTCAAAGCTTCTTTTTAAGTTCCTCCCTCTGGTTACTCAATAATATGATAGCCACATTTTTTTCATGATCACAAATACTAGGGTCAACCCATTGGAAAAAATACAATCATTATTTTGCAAAATATTATTTCCACTAAATCAATAACTACTAGCTTTCCTAATGTCAGTTAATAATTTAAAAAAATCACATCTTTTAAGATCGATATTGCAAGAATCTCCTTTCTAGGTTCCTTGTACTTTATGAATTATGTAGCTAGCTTTAACTTAATGATGGCATCATATTTGATCTTCAGAGATCATAGATGTTGCTAAGCTAGCTATCCTTTCGACCATATTGAAGCCTCCAAGAGTTTTCATTGCATTTTTCCAAATGCAAACCTCAATTTTATCCCTCTTTCACACCCAATTTCACAACAAAATGAAATCCTAATCTCTTTCTCTCCTCCCCCTCTCCCTCTCTCTCTCTCTCTCACCCCCTTCTCCTCTAATTTTGAATGAAAGCCTATGTTATTTTTCATGTCATTTTCAAAATTTTCATATCATTTTTATGGGGGTACTTTAATAGCAAAATTAGATGTTAGTTAATCACAAGCCAATATTGTAACAATAAATTAATAAAGTATCCAGTGCTAATTGCAAAACTTAAAACTATATACCAGAATTGAAAAAAAGTATGCGAGCATAGAATTTTCTATATCGTTTAACTTTAAAATAAATATAGACATATACTTTTCTTGTAAACAAGTCTTGTAAATCCACCTTAGACATAGGTTGACTGAATTATTTTCAGTTGCAAGAAAGAAAAATTTAAGTGAAAGATTATTTTTTATTCTAACAAATTATAAATTTTTATCCTATTTAATTTTTTATTAGTTATTGGCCAATTAACAAACCTAACAAATAACTTTGCCATATCGTGTGCAATAGAGAGAAGGAGAGGGTAAATTATTCAAATTTTCTCTATGTGTCAACTATTATCCAATAAATTCTTAATTCTAATTAAATATCATTTTCAGCTATCCTCTAATGACTATAGAAACAATAATAAGTGAGCTACAACTTTCATTGATGGTTGCATTTCTTTGCTTAACAACCCAAGATTCAAGCTTTGATTTTTGAGTGATGTATCCAAAATATCTATATTTGGATAATTATAATAAAGTTGTGTCTCCCTCTCTCTCTCTCTCCTAGAAGGATTATGTTCTTTCTCTCTAAAGATTAGGGAACAAAAACTAAAAAAAAAAATTTTGAGGTCATTCTTTGGAGGGATTCTATAGAATAAAAATAATTATTCTATCTTTTTCTATCATGTAACCAAGTACAATCTTGCTCGTTAGAGTTCATCAAGAGGTTCATGATTTAACTTTTGGACAAATTTTTTTGACATGAAAAGCTTCACAAAAGAAAATTCAAGAGAAAAAAATAGTTGAAAAATCTTGCTAAGTTAAGAAATTAATATTTTTGGCACACCATTGAAATATATAGGTTAATATGAATTTTGAGATAACTTTATTGGTGCCAGCTTATGCACACTACAAGAAAAGAAAATTTTCACGACGAATTTATTGGCACGAAATATTTTCATCACCAATAAGACTATTTATGATGAAAAATTAAATTCATCGCTAATAATGAAATATTTATAATAAAAATTAATTTTCATCGTAAATAACTTCATATTTATGATGAAAAAAAATTTATCATAAATACCTATTATTTATGATAAAATTAATCATTATAAATAATAAAATATTTATTTTAATTTTAAATTTTTAAATATTCATGATGAAAATAGTTTCATCATAAATAATATAAGTATTTACAATGAAAACTTATTTTTTATCATAAATACTAGTTATTTACGATGAAAAATTTTTATCACTAATATTTAAAAAAAATTAAAAAAAAATAAAAATTAAAAAATTAAAGATTATTTATGATAAAAATATTACATCATAAATAATAGAGTATTGGTGATAAAAATTAAATTTATATCATAAATATCTTATTATTTATGATGAAAGTTTGTTGTCGCTAATATATGAAAAAAATAAAAAAATTTAAAAATTTAAAAATTATAGATTTTTTATGATAAAAATATTATGTCGTAGATACTAGAGTATTAGCGATGAAAAGTGGTTTTCCATTATCAATACTTTATTATTTACGATGAAAAATTTTTATTACTAATATTTGAAAGAAAATAAAAAATTTTAAAAATTTAAAAATTATAAATTATTTATGATGAAAATATTACGTTGTAAATAATGGAGTATTGACGATAAAAATTAAAGTTTCATCATAAATATAAATTATTTATGATAAAAATTTATCATCACTAATATTTGAAAGAAAATAAAAATTTTTAAAAATTTATAAATTACAGATTATTTGTGATGAAAATATTATGTTGTAAATAATAGAGTATTGATGATGAAAACTAAATTTTCATCACAAATACCTATTATTTATGATAAAATTTTTCATCGCTAATACATGAAAAAAATAAAAAAAATTTAAAAACTGTTGATCATTATTTGCAACAATACTTTTCATCTCTAAGTTTCTCTGAATCTGTCTCATTGCTCAATTTTGCATAGATTGTTGGTTCTATGGATTGGCCAAAAGTCATAAAGTACAAAGTGTTGCCCAGCTATGCAACCCAAGAGGAGGGGTTAATTGGATTTTTGAAATTTTAAAGTTAATTTAGAATCACGAGGATTAAATAACAATGAGCAGGATATATATAAAAAGTGATTTAAGCAAGGTGTAGAAATTAGATGCAAGAATGCAAGAAGATAAAAAAAATTTAGAAAGAGAGCAAGTAAGCACAATACAAACAAACAAGATTTATAGTGATTCGGTGCCAACCTTGCATCTATATCCACTCTCCAAGCTCCTACTTGAGAATTTAACTCCACTAAAACGTATTCAATCAAGAATACAATGTCGATACCCCCGACTCTAACTATCTCAAGCTAGAACACATATTTTTTGGGTATAAGCCAACCCAATACAATCCGATTCAAGGTTCGAACTAATCTTTCCAAGTTTTGGAACCCTTCCAAAACTAAAGATCAAGACAAAATAGAGTATATGAGTTAATCACACGAAAATACAAATTTAGCTCCTTTAATGAGCAAATAAAACTTTAAATACACTTTACACAATACGAAGGAAGCTTTTATAATTTTTCTCAAGATGGTTGAAGACTTGAATGAGCTCTTGAGGGATTGGTGAACTTGAATTGAAAGCTTTTTTTGCTTGAAGAGGTCTTTTTGCTTAGGGCTAAAATCAATGCTTGAATCTCTTGCTTTTTTTCTCCTTTAAGTACCTTTATATCTTCAATGGATAGTGGAGAGTAATCTGGGCTGAAAATAGAGCCGTTGAAAATCATTAAAAGAGAATTAAATACTGTCAAAAAGAGTTGAAAACTAGCTATTACGAAAGTTTCCGTCACAGGGGGTCGACTCATGGGGTCGACCTCTGTGGTGCAGAATAGAAAATCACTGTTCTGTATCTTTGGCTTACACAGCAACAGAGGTCGATTCATAGGATCGTCCCCTTTGGGTGTGCTAGGCAAAAATATCATGTCATTCAGCCCTTTTGACAGGGATCGACCCTAAGGGTCGATCCTTTTCTTTAAACTTGATTTTCTCTCAAAATACATATCCAAAATAATATGAAATTATCTCCAATAGATCACAAATCTTCTGTTCTTACTCTTGAGACTTTCAAATCAGTTTTGCTCTTGAAATATAATAAATCTTTTTCCAAGCCAAAATCATTAGTAACCCCCTCAAATATTTTGTAATCATCAAAATCAATTCAAGGAGAAACAATCTCTTCCTTTTTTATGATGATAAAATGTTTGAGCAAAAGCAAAATATAACATATAACATATATAAAGTATTGATTAAGAATTTTAAATTTATGAAGATGCATCACTTAAACATTATAGTCAGTTATTTAAATAGTAAGCATCATGAGTAGTTTGAAGATTAGTTTTAAGATAGCTTATAAGATTATTTTCTTTTGACAAATTTGCTTTGAAAATTTTGCTTATTGCTCGATTTTAGATAATTTTACTTATTACTTGATTTTATTTCTCTACTCTCTCTTTTTGACAACATCAATTAGAATCATTACTCTCGCTTTTTAAAGAAAAAATGAAAGAGACTCCCCCTCACTATAGCAATCATAAAGAACATTTCAATTTGCTCATATAGAAAATATTGCCATTCATAATATTACATCGCACATATAGAAGGTATTCTTCATATCACAGAATTAAGACGTTTCAATTGAGACCATTCATAATAATAAAAAAAATTAATCCGAAGACATTCATATAAGATAAAAGCATATATATATATATATATATATATATATATATATATATATATATATATATATATATATATATCCAAAATGTGACATATGTGTCATAATACATACGAGTCAAGTCAAAATACATAGACCATACAAAAGTCATGGATAACAAAAAAAATACAACTATCCATGAGTCAATCAGCCAACAATTACAAAGGTCATAAACCAGAACCTAGACATAAAAGACTAACTATGCTAGATCTAATAGATGTCATGGCTAGAGGTATCAGAAGAGTCAGAGATATGATGAGGAGACTCAGGATCAAAGCCACGGGCACGTCTTCGACCTCGTCTGCCTCAACCATAGGTAGAAGTACCAGCACGAGCAGAAGGACGAGAAGATCCTGGAGCCTGAGAAGCTATGAACTGTGCTAGGAGAGAAATTCTGATAGTGTCCAATATTCCAAAGCTCTCATCATGGACTGCATCAAGGCACCAATCTGAGAGAGACAGTCTTACTGGAGCCCCTGATCTCTCTCCTCAAAAAATCAAATCCACTCTGCAAAATACCTCGAAGCCTAGCCACCTCTGCAGATAGGTGGGAGACCTCCATGATGTCCTCTTGCGGTTGGGGATGAGCTAAGGCTAATATTTGCCTCTGTAAATCTAGAACTCTGTCAGTCAGTCTCAGAACACATCTCTCAAGCTCCTCAAGTAGTACGGACTAAGCTGTAAGCATATGAAAGACAGTAGAAATATGAGGGATCAAGGTCTGGTCTAAAACAGCCTGAGATGTCATCCTCTGAGCAAAGCCTAAGGTGGCAAACTGCTGAGATAAAATGGAAGTAGCACGTTGGGACATTAACTCAATCTGATCATCTGCAAGTCTGATCTCTAAAGGATCTATTCTGCTCCCAGACTATGGTACAGAAACATACCTCCTCACTAATTTTGAGGGACCAGACTCGTGATCAGACACGAGATGAATATCAGGAGATGTCCTGTGATCATGAAGAGGTGAAGATGGTCCCTCCTCCTCTACTTTCTCCTCAGCTTTTTCCTCAACACCTTTCGACCAACCGCCATCAGTCTTTGAAAAATCCATGCGGTGCAGTGTGTGATGGTTAATGGTGTCAGAGTGTGATAACTTGGTGACTGCCTCCTAAAAATAGACTCCAAATCTCCTAAAGACCAGGATGAGTGCCATACCATAAGGTAGGTGAGCCCTAGACCTATTTAAAGTTTCTCTCATGGCCTCAAACATCAGAGTAGGAAGGTTCAGGGGGGTCTCGGTGATCACATGGTACATGATGCATGTGTCTCTATCAGATAAGAGGTCATGTCTGTCACTCTTAGGGATAAACAGTTTGATTACCATGTGATGTAAAAGCCTCATCTCAACCGAAAGAATTTTTGCTTCTAATTTATTCAAGTTTCTAGTAAATGCCCTTCCTAAGATAGCACTTAATCCTTCTTCTTTGATTGGGAGCTCCATATGAGTATAGCCTTCACAAGACAAGTGTAAGATTTGTCTCAAATGCAATAGATCAAGAACAATGTTAACCCCTTTCACCAAAGATTTTACTGTTTCATTGCAGTAACTCAAATTTAAGCAGAATTCTCTGACCAAATCAACATAAGTATTTTCTTTTAATAAACAGTAAAACTTTCATCCTTGATTTTTAATCTTTGATCCAACAGAGAACCCTTCTTTTTTAAAAAACTTAAAGTCTATATTCTTTCCGAGTTTCACTTTTCGATTGGAGAGAGGTACCTTGCTTGGGCTGAGTGGGGCTTGGGCAGAGCACCTCATTCAGAGTTCAGACTGGCTGACGATCAGATCGAGCATATATCTCAGCGTGTGGCTTCTTTGCTGTCTAGCCAGTGGAGTAGTACTTCTTTTGCACCTGGAGCTACCTCTTCTGATCAGACCATTACTCCCCACATCTCCACTGTATTTCAGATGATTTCAGATCAGTCCATCAGGATACAGCAGCTTGAGGACACAGTATGGCGACTGACCGGCAGAGTTCTTGACTTGCAGGGGCAAGTCCTTGCATTGGCCCATCCCCAGCCACAGGAGTCTACTATTGAGGTCACAGACCTCACTGCAGAGGCTGGCAGGCTCAGAGGAGCTCTAGAAGGTGGATATGAATTACTGAGGAAAGAGATCCGAGGATCGAGTGAGCATGCTACCACCCAGTTCACTGCTCTACTTCAATCTGTTTCCAGAGCACTGAACGTACTTGATTCTATCAGACTCATGGTATCAGCCCTAGCATCTCAGCATTCTCAGCCACCCAGTTCATCTCGCTCTCCTACTCGTGGCAGAGGCAGACGGGGTAGAGGACGCACTTCTGATCCATCATCTCCTCACCCTATATCTGATGACTCCGATCATTGACTTATCTTGATCTTTACTAGGTCCTAGGAGTTAGTATCTTGTTCTAGGATCTATACCTCGGGGCCATGTATTGACAATTAGCTGGTTGAATTTTATTTTTAAGAACTATGTATTGAAACAATTATGATATTATTGGAATCATCTTTTACCTATATTTCTACCTCTCTGAAATGATCATATTTTGGTTATATATTTTTTTTTCTTGTTGAAATATTGTCTTCTCCTTGTTGTTGTTTGCTGTTGATAATTGCTATATTAAGGGGGAGCAAACATCTGTGAAAAACTCTAAAGAGAAAGAAAATAAAGAATATTTTAGAAAAAGAAAAGGAAGAGTTAACTATGTTTGATGATGTCAAAAAGGGGGAGAAATTAAACAAAAACAAAAATTGAAATTAAACAAAAAAAAAAAAGCAAAACCCTAAATTATGAGGAAAAAAAGGGAGAAATTAAACAAAAACAAAGATTGGAAGATTAAACCAAACTTGAGAAATTAAACAAAAATTGGAAGATTAAAAAAAAAAAATATTGGGAAACAAATATTAGAGAAATTAAACAAAAACAAAAATTGAAATTAGACAAAAAGCAAAACCCTAAATTATGAGAAAAAGGAGAGAAATTAAACAAAAACAAAGATTGGAAGATTAAAACAAATATTGGAGAAATTAAACAAAAACAAGGATTGAAAGATTAAACAAAACTTTGAGAAATTTGGTATCGAAATTTGGTATCAGACAGAACTTAAACAAAAAGTTATCCATCAAAAGCAAAATCATAAGTACAATGCAAATAAGTATTTTTTAAGCTCTGATAAATTTCAAAATTCAAACTTGCTCTGATACATCTTTTGAAATTTTATTCACCTTGATACATCTTAAGAAATTTGTTTTACTCTGATACACCCTACAATTTCTTTTAACTTGCTCTGATACATGATAAAATTTAATCCGATACAGTGTGAAGGTTTCTCTGATAAATTATAACATTTGATCTGATACAATTTTTCTGATATATATATTTTTTTTTGCTCTGATACAGTGTGAAATTTTCTCTGACATTTGCTCTAATACACTGTGAAATTTTCTCTGATATATTATAAAATTTTCTTGCTCCGATACATTATAAAATCTTTTCTGATATCATTGTAAAAATTATTTTTTTTGCTCTGATACATTGCAAAAGTTATTTATCTTCTCTTGCTCAAAATGATTTAATACCCTTTTCAAATCTTTAAGAAAATGGACAAACTATTTTTGCATTTATATTACATGCCAAAAGAATCATACTCTTTTCAAGCATATACACTTATAATGGATTCTATTGAAATTAATGCATTAACATAAGTATTTTTGTTCAAATATTTTGTCATCATCAAAAAGGGGGAGATTGTTGCTCCTAGATTGATTTTGATGATTACAAAGCAGATTGAAGGGATACAAATAATTTTAAAATGAAAAAGTCCTTATGCTCTTCAAGGGCAAAATCATAATTTCACTAAAATTCTGATTTGATAGTACCATTTGGTAGAACAAATGATTTGAAATTTATTGGTGAAAATTTCATTGTGTTTGGACTTATATTCTTGAAGTTATGAAGGTTTGAAGTGCATGAGTCGACTCATGAGTCAACTCATGGCACTGTGAGCTGATTGGCACGCAAAAATTCTCCTTGGCACGCTAGTTTTCTGGCTTGGCACGACCTGTGAGTCGACTCATGAGTCGACCCACAAGGCATGAGTCGACTCATGAGTCGACCCCTGCTAATTTGAGCCAAGAAATTCCAGAAAAGCATTCTCTGGTTTTTGCAACAGAGGTCGACTCATGAGTCGACCCCTGAAGCATGAGTCGACTCATGAGTCGACCCCTGCGACGGGAAGTGTCAGCAACGGCTATTTTTTTTGCCCATTTTAATTGCCATTTATGCTTCCTAAAAATCCTCTAACGGCTCTTTATCTACCTAAATTATTTTCTCTTGCTTCTAATGCTACAAAATGCTTTAAATGGTGAAAGAAATTGCAGATTAAATAGCGGATCAAACGTGAAATCAAATGTGAAGAGAAGGAGAGAAGAATAGAAGAAAGGATCCGAAATTTGCAAGAAAAAGCCTGAGATCAACGATAAATCCAAAAAGAAAAAGAGAGAGGATCCACAATATACCAGAGAGATTGTGAAAGAGAAAAGCAAGATCTTTTCAAGGAGAGAATTCTTCACGCCTATTGTTTCAACCTTGATCTAGAGATCGTTTCAAAGCTTTCAAGAGATCTTCAATCAACAATCAACCTCTTCTCAAGCATTCAAGCGTTCATCCACTTTGAGAAATTCCGAAAAAGAGATTCTTCATTTGAGTAAAGCTTTTATTGTTATATTCGCTCATTTAAAGGAGCTGTTATTGTATTAATTTGTGCTCTAAATTTTCTAACTCTTTGTGAGTTTTTGTTCTTGTTTTTGGAGGATTTTCAAAACAAGAAAAGGTTGATCCGAACCTGAAATCGGAGTGTTTTGGGTTTACTTGTACCCGGAAAACAAGTGTTCTAGCTTGGGATAGCTAGTGTCGGAGTTTCTGACGTTTTGTATTCGGGTTGAATACAAAGGATAGTGGATTGAAATTCTCAAGTGGGATCTTGGGGAGTGGATGTAGGTGCAAGGTTAGCACCGAACCACTATAAATCCTTGTGTTTGTGGTGTGCTTTATCGCTTTATCTTATTTCTTTATTATATCCTTGCAATACTGCTTTAGGTAATTAATATTGATTTAAAGTCATTGTTTTGTTCTTCATAAGTAATCAGTTGGGCTTAAAATCTTTAGAAACCCAATTCACCCCCCCTCTTGGGTTGCATAGCTGGGCAACAAGTGGTATCAGAGCCGGTGCTCTAGCCCTTCTTTGATCTAATAATCAAAGAGCCAAAGATCTATGGCAACCCATGTTGGTACTTCTCTAGCCAAGGGGCAATCAACAAACCGACCTCCACTTTTCAATGGGTCTAATTACACCTATTGGAAAGCTCGGATGAAGATTTTCATACAAGCACTCGACTATGATATGTGGAGTATCATAGTGAATGGTCCTCACACACCCACCAAGATTATAGATGGTGAGGAGTCAACCAAACTCGAGAAAGAATGGGATGAGGTTGACAAGAAATTGGCACAATTAAATGCCAAAGCCATGAATGTTCTTTATTGTGCACTAGATGCAAGTGAATTTAATCGCATTTCTACTTGTGCATCTGCTAAAGAAATATGAAATAGGTTAGAAGTCACCCATGAGGGAACAAATCAAGTAAAAGAGTCTAAAATAAACATGCTTGTACATAAATATGAATTGTTCAAAATAGAGCATGATGAGTCCATAACTGCTATGTTTACTCGTTTTACTGATATAATCAATGGTTTAAAGAGTCTTGGCAAATCTTATACTAACAGTAAACTTGTAAGAAAGATTCTCAGGTCACTGCCAAGAACTTGGGAAGCCAAGGTGACTGCCATCCAAGAAGCAAATGACTTGAACACTCTACCTCTAGAAGAGCTTCTTGGATCCTTGATGACTCATGAACTTAGCATGAAGCAACATCAAGAGGATGAAGTCAAAAAGAAAAGAACCATTGCCCTCAAATCCACAACTTCGCCTGATTATGAAACGGATGACTCTGAAGATGAAGATCAGGATGAAGAGATGGCTCTCATCACCTGGAAATTTAAGAAGTTTCTAAGAAAAAGGAAACAGAGGATGAGAAAGAAATTCACAAAAGGTGAACAAAGCAAAGAAAAAGAGAAAGATCAACCCCCTATATGCTACGAGTGCAAGAAGCCAGGACATTTCAGATCCGAATGTCCACAATTGAAGAAAGGTCCAAAGAAGTTCAAAAAGAAGGCAATGATGGCGACCTGGAGTGCGAGTGATGACTCAAGCTCCAACGAGGAAACCTCAACAGAACAAGCCAATCTGTGCCTGATGGCACATGAAAATGAGGTAACTTCTGAATCTACTAGTGAATTTACTTTTGAAGAATTGCATGAAGCATTCTATGATTCAATTGATGAATTAAAGAAACTAGGGAAGAAAAACAAAGAGCTGAAATTGGAAAATCAGTCCTTAGTGAAACAAGCTGAAAATCTTTCAATTGAAAAATTCACCTTGATTCAAGAAAATCAAAACCTAAAGGATGAAATGAACAAGCTGAAATCTATAGTAGATAAGTTCACCTTAAGTTCAAACAAACTAAATATGATCCTTGAAAATCAGAAAGCTATATATGATAAGGCTGGACTTGGTTATAAACCCCTGAAGAAACAAAAATTTCTGAAGGATATTTATGTAAATTATTCAAGCAACAAGTCTACAAATATTACTTATTTTAAATGTGAAAGAATAGGACATAAATCATACACATGTCTTATTAACAAGTATGTAAACACAAAGAAAATATGGGTTCCAAAAGGAACCATTCTGACTAACCTGAAAGGACCCAAGAAAGTTTGGGTACCTAAGACAGAAACTTGATCTATGCTTGCAGGTGTATCTAGCATCCCAAGAAGGAAACAGGAAATGGTATCTTGACAGCGGATGCTCGAGACACATGACTGGTGATGAATCACAATTCATCACGCTTGATGCTAAGGATGGAGGGATGGTCACCTTTGGAGATAATGGCAAAGGAAAGATCATCGGGATAGGTAACATTGGTATCACTCCCTCCAAATATATTGAGAATATTTTATTAGTTAAAGGTTTAAAGCATAACTTACTTAGCATTAGTCAATTCTGTGATAAAGGATATAAAGTAAGTTTTGAATCATCTGTTTGCATCGTGACGAGTCCTATTAACAACGGCATTAAATTTATAGGACATAGGCATGGCAATGTTTATATGGTAGACTTGAATGATTTAACTAAATTAGACATGCAATGCCTAGTTTCTTTAAATGCTAAAATAAATGAGACTAGTTGGCTGTGGCATCGTAGACTTGCACATATTAGCATGCATTCTCTTTCAAAATTAATTAAAAAGAATTTAGTTCTCGGTTTGCCAAAACTGAATTTTGAAAAGGATAGAATTTGTGATGCATGCCAATTAGGTAAACAAACTAGAGTATCATTTAAATCCAAAAATACTGTTTCAACTTCTAGACCTTTAGAGCTCTTACATATGGATTTATTTGGACCAACTAGAACCACTAGTCTAGGAGGAAAATGATATGGATTTGTAATAATTGATGATTACTCTCGTTTTACTTGGGTTTTCTTTTTTAGCTCACAAAAATAAAACTTTTCAAATTTTCACTAAATTTCATCGAAAAGTCACTAATGAAAAAGGGTTTTCAATTCAAAATATTAGAAGTGATCATGGAACAGAATTTGAAAATCATGACTTTGAAAATTTTTGTGATGAAAATGGAATTGGCCATAACTTCTCTGCTCCTAGGACACCCCAACAGAATGGGGTAGTAGAAAGGAAAAACAGAACCTTAGAAGAAATGGCCCGTACCATGCTTTGTGAAAGCAACCTTCCAAGATATTTTTGGGCAGAAGCTATTAACACAGCATGTTACATTTTAAATCGTGCTTTAATTAGACATTTTTTAAAGAAAACCCCCTATGAACTTTGGAAAGGAAGAAAACCAAATATTGCATATTTTCATATTTTTGGTTGCCGATGTTTTGTATTAAATAATGGCAAAGAAAAACTTGGTAAATTTGATGCAAAATCAGATGAAGCAATCTTTCTAGGTTACTCCTCCACTAGTAAAGCATTTAGAGTGTTCAACAAAAGAACTTTAGTAGTTGAGGAGTCCATACATGTTGTCTTTGATGAATCTAACGATCTTCCTTCAAGGAAGAATGAGGGTGTTGATGATGCAGATCCACTAATAGAAGGTATGAAGGAGATCACTCTGAAAGACTCAGCAACTCCAGAAGACAAGGATCAAGAAGTCAAACAAAATGAGAAAGGTGAAGAAATTCAAGAACAACCTCAAGGTACAAATGACTTACCCAAGGAATGGAGGTATGTTCACAACCACCCTAAGGAGTTAATAATTGGTGATCCTATGCATGGGGTAAAAACCCGTTCTTCACTTAGAGATGTACTTAATCATTGTGCATTTGTATCTCAACTTGAACCTAAAACTTTTGAAGAAGCTGAAAATGATCATAACTTGATTAATGCTATGCAAGAAGAACTTAATCAATTTGAAAGAAATAATGTTTGGACCTTAGTATCAAGACCTAAAGATTACTCAATAATTGGAACAAAATGGGTCTTTAGAAACAAATTAGATGAGCATGAAAATGTAATTAGAAATAAAGCAAGACTGGTTGCTAAGGGATATAATCAAGAAGAAGAAATTGATTTTGATGAAACCTTTGCACCTGTTGCTAGATTAGAAGCCATTAGACTTCTACTTGCTTATGCTTGCTTTATGAAATTCAAACTATTTCAAATGGATGTTAAAAGTGCATTTTTAAATGGATATATTTCTGAAGAAGTATATGTAGAACAACCCCCTGGATTTGAAAATCATGCTTTTCCCAATCATGTCTTTAGATTAAATAAAGCTTTATATGGTCTAAAACAAGCACCTAGAGCATGGTATGAAAGGCTAAGCAAATTTCTACTAAATAATGGTTTCTCAAGAGGCAATGTAGATACAACCCTATTTATTAAAAGAAACCAAAATGATATGCTAATTATACAAATTTATGTTGATGACATAATTTTTGGGTCTACTAATGAATCCCTTTGTCAAGACTTTGCTAAGCTTATACAGGGAGAGTTCGAGATGAGCATGATGGGAGAACTCACTTTCTTCCTCGGACACCAAATCAAACAATCAAAAGAGGGAATCTCCATCACCCAAAGCAAGTACACCAAGGAACTACTCAAAAGATTTGGAATGGAGAACTGCAAACCAATTGGCACACCAATGAGTCCCTCATGTAAGCTTGACAAGGATGATGAAGGTAAAAGCGTAGACTTAAAATACTATAGAGGTATGATTGGCTCATTATTATATTTAACTGCAAGTAGGCCTGATATCATGTTTAGTGTTTGCTTATGTGCAAGATATCAATCTAATCCTAAGGAATCTCATTTGAATGCTGTTAAAAGAATCCTTAGATACTTAAATGGTACACAAACTATAGGGTTATGATACTCTAAGGACTCACAAATTAATTTATTAGGATATTCAGATGCTGATTTTGCTGGATGTAAATTAGATAGAAAAAGCACAAGTGGAACTTGCCAATTTCTTGGAGTAAACCTAATCTCATGGTTTAGCAAGAAACAAAATTCAGTGGCACTGTCTACGGCTGAGGCCGAATACATTACAGCCGGAAGTTGTTGTGCTCAAATCTTGTGGATTAAGCAACAACTCGAAGATTTTGGAATCAAACTTAATGAAACACCAATAAAATGTGATAATACAAGTGCCATAAATCTATCTAAAAATCCAATTCAACACTCAAGATCCAAACATATTGAAATAAGACATCATTTTATAAGAGAACATGTTCAAAACAAAAATATAATTCTTGAATATGTTTGCACTGAAAATCAATTAGCCGATATCTTTACAAAGGCCCTTGGTGAGGATAGATTCTGTGAAATTAGAAGAAAACTAGGAATTCTAGATCCATTTGTCTGAAATTTCTCAATTTCCAAAGAATAGATGTCAAAAACTCTTAGAACTCAATTTTCAACATCTATCCTGGTCCCAAAAGCTCAGATTTTTTACTCTAAAAACTTATCATTGAGCAAAATTTCTTCACTCAAAATTTTGAATTTTTCTGGAATTTATTCACATTTTTCCTGATTTTCTGAACTTCATGAGTCGACCCCCATGAGTCGACTCAATGGCAAACTTGTAAATCCCACAAACTTCCCACTGGCTCATTGTTTTTAAACGGGAACCCTGTTCGTGAGACGACTCATCTTCCCATCGTTCTCCTTCCGAAAGCCGTTCTTTCCAACTCTTTTTTGCTCCAAATCCAAGGATCAATTCTGAGGCAATTCTCCCTCCTCCTCTCCACCAAAAATTGCCTCCTTGGAAAAGAGATTTCTCGTGCTTTCTCGCATTGCTCGGCGCGGGTGGAACGTGCCCTAGAACTTCACCGTTCATTCAAAATCCGCTTCTTTTCTCCTCCAAAATCTCTCTTTATTCTCTTGTGATCCCTCCTCCACTCAATTCAAGTCTTCTTGTCTGCTACTTTATTGGATATGGCTCCAAAGATGAAACTTTCCCAAAGAAGAAAATCAATCCGAGAGACTGAGGAAATTGTCCGAAAGAAAAGGCATGCTCAGTTTTCTAGTGTTTCCACTCCAGTTTCAGTACCTGCTCAAGGTCCCTCTCAATCCTCAGTAAGCCCCAGTGTAAATCCTCTTTCTGATAGAAAAGTAGAAACCGGGAAAAACATAGACTTTCGGTTCTTTGAGAAAGAAGGCTTTACTTTTGCTACCAAGATCAAAAATCAAGGATGGGAACTTTATTGCTCTCTTAAGGAAGTCACCTATATTGATCTAGTCAGAGAGTTCTACCAGAACCTAAATTATGGAAACCGGTCAGTGACTTCAACTGTAAAGGGAATTGATATATGCTTGGATTCTAGGATATTGGGAGAAATACTTCAGTTGCCTAGTGAAGGATACTCATATATGGAACTCCCAATTAAAGAAGAAGGGATCAGAATTATCTTAGGAGAAGCTTTTTCAGAAAATTTAAACAAATTGGAAGCAAAGCTATTATCCATTGAGATGAGGGTCCTGCATCAGATTGTAACAAAACTCTTCTTTCCTAGGAGTGGTAGACATGACTTACTATCTGGCAGAGATGTATGTGTCATGTTTCATGTCATCACTCAAACCCCCCTAAACCTCCCTGCACTTATGATAGAGGCCATGAGAGAAACTTTGAATAGATCCAAGGCACACTTGCCTTATGGTATGGCCCTTACTAGAATATTTAGGAGGTTTGGAGTTAGCTGTGAGGGGGAGGCACCTACCAAACTATCACATGTGGACACTTTCAACCAACACAGCCTGCACCGAATGGGAATTACAAAGACTGTTGGTGGTTGGATCAAGGGCTCTGAAGAAAGAACTGAGGATAGAGCTGAGGAAAGAGCTGAAGACAGAACTGAAGGCAGAGTAGAAGAAGAAGGTCCATCTTCTCCTGTACATGATTTCAGGGCAGCTTCACCAGATACCCAGTTCATTCCTGATACTGAGGCTGGCCCTTCTGAGTTTACTAGATGCCCACACCAGTGTATCAGCCAGAGAGCAGAGCACCTCATTCAGAGTTCAGACTGGCTGACGATCAGATCGAGCATATATCCAGCGTGTGGCTTCTTTGCTATCTAGCCAGTGGAGTAGTACTTCTTTTGCACCTGGAGCTACCTCTTCTGATCAGACCATTACTCCCCACATCTCCACTGTATTTCAGATGATTTCAGATCAGTCCATCAGGATACAGCAGCTTGAGGACACAGTATGGCGACTGACTGGCAGAGTTCTTGACTTGCAGGGGCAAGTCCTTGCATTGGCCCATCCCCAGCCACAGGAGTCTACTATTGAGGTCACAGACCTCACTGCAGAGGCTGGCAGGCTCAGAGGAGCTCTAGAAGGTGGATATGAATTACTGAGGAAAGAGATCCGAGGATCGAGTGAGCATGCTACCACCCAGTTCACTGCTCTACTTCAATCTGTTTCCAGAGCACTGAACGTACTTGATTCTATCAGACTCATGGTATCAGCCCTAGCATCTCAGCATTCTCAGCCACCCAGTTCATCTCGCTCTCCTACTCGTGGCAGAGGCAGACGGGGTAGAGGACGTACTTCTGATCCATCATCTCCTCACCCTATATCTGATGACTCCGATCATTGACTTATCTTGATCTTTACTAGGTCCTAGGAGTTAGTATCTTGTTCTAGGATCTATACCTCGGGGCCATGTATTGACAATTAGCTGGTTGAATTTTATTTTTAAGAACTATGTATTGAAACAATTATGATATTATTGGAATCATCTTTTACCTATATTTCTACCTCTCTAAAATGATCATATTTTGGTTATATATTTTTTTTCTTGTTGAAATATTGTCTTCTCCTTGTTGTTGTTTGCTGTTGATAATTGCTATATTAAGGGGGAGCAAACATCTGTGAAAAACTCTAAAGAGAAAGAAAATAAAAAATATTTCAGAAAATGAAAAAGAAGAGTTAACTATATTTGATGATGTCAAAAAGGGGGAGAAATTAAACAAAAACAAAAATTGAAATTAAACAAAAAAAAAAGCAAAACCCTAAATTATGAGAAAAAAAAGGGAGAAATTAAACAAAAACAAAGATTGGAAGATTAAACCAAACTTGAGAAATTAAACAAAAATTGAAAGATTAAAAAAAAAATATTGGGAAACAAATATTAGAGAAATTAAACAAAAACAAAAATTGAAATTAGACAAAAAGCAAAACCCTAAATTATGAGAAAAAGGGGAGAAATTAAACAAAAACAAAGATTGGAAGATTAAAATAAATATTGGAGAAATTAAACAAAAACAAGGATTGAAAGATTAAACAAAACTTTGAGAAATTTGGTATCGAAATTTGGTATCAGACAGAACTTAAACAAAAAGTTATCCATCAAAAGCAAAATCATAAGTACAATGCAAATAAGTATTTTTTATGCTCTGATAAATTTCAAAATTCAAACTTGCTCTGATACATCTTTTGAAATTTTATTCACCTTGATACATCTTAAGAAATTTGTTTTACTCTGATACACCCTACAATTTCTTTTAACTTGCTCTGATACATGATAAAATTTAATCCGATACAGTGTGAAGGTTTCTCTGATAAATTATAACATTTGATCTGATACAGTTTCTCTGATATATATATATTTTTTTGCTCTGATACAGTGTGAAATTTTCTCTGACATTTGCTCTAATACACTGTAAAATTTTCTCTGATATATTATAAAATTTTCTTGCTCCGATACATTATAAAATCTTTTCTGATATCATTGTAAAAATTATTTTTCTTGCTCTGATACATTGCAAAAGTTATTTATCTTCTCTTGCTCAAAATGATTTAATACCCTTTTCAAATCTTTAAGAAAATGGACAAACTATTTTTGCATTTATATTACATGCCAAAAGAATCATACTCTTTTCAAGCATATACACCTATAATGGATTCTTTTAAAATTAATGCATTAACATAAGTATTTTTGTTCAAATATTTTGTCATCATCAAAAAGGGGGAGATTGTTGCTCCTAGATTGATTTTGATGATTACAAAGCAGATTGAAGGGATACAAATAATTTTAAAATGAAAAAGTCCTTATGCTCTTCAAGGGCAAAATTATAATTTCACTAAAATCCTGATTTGATAGTACCATTTGGTAGAACAAATGATTTGAAATCTATTGGTGAAAATTTCATT
This sequence comes from Elaeis guineensis, assembly GCF_000442705.2. Lineage (NCBI taxonomy): Eukaryota > Viridiplantae > Streptophyta > Magnoliopsida > Arecales > Arecaceae > Elaeis > Elaeis guineensis. Next base: position 735,988 of record NC_025993.2, read on the forward strand.
GTGTTTGGACTTATATTCTTGAAGTTATGAAGGTTTGAAGTGCATGAGTCGACTCATGAGTCAACTCATGGCACTGTGAGCTGATTGGCACGCAAAAATTCTCCTTGGCACGCTAGTTTTCTGGCTTGGCACGACCTGTGAGTCGACTCATGAGTCGACCCACAAAGCATGAGTCGACTCATGAGTCGACCCCTGCTAATTTGAGCCAAGAAATTCCAGAAAAGCATTCTCTGGTTTTTGCAATAGAGGTCGACTCATGAGTCGACCCCTGAAGCATGAGTCGACTCATGAGTCGACCCCTGCGACGGAAAATGTCAGCAACGGCTATTTTTTTTGCCCATTTTAATTACCATTTATGCTTCCTAAAAATCCTCTAACGGCTCTTTATCTACCTAAATTATTTTCTCTTGCTTCTAATGCTACAAAATGCTTTAAATGGTGAAAGAAATTGCAGATTAAATAGCGGATCAAACGTGAAATCAAATGTGAAGAGAAGGAGAGAAGAATAGAAGAAAGGATCCGAAATTTGCAAGAAAAAGCCTGAGATCAACGATAAATCCAAAAAAAAAAAGAGAGAGGATCCACAATATACCAGAGAGATTGTGAAAGAGAAAAGCAAGATCTTTTTAATGAGAGAATTCTTCACGCCTATTTTTCAACCTTGATCTAGAGATCGTTTCAAAGCTTTCAAGAGATCTTCAATCAACAATCAACCTCTTCTCAAGCATTCAAGCGTTCATCCACTTTGAAAAATTTCGAAAAAGGGGTTCTTCATTTGAGTAAAGCTTTTATTGTTATATTCGCTCATTTAAAGGAGCTGTTATTGTATTAATTTGTGCTCTAAATTTTCTAACTCTTTGTGAGTTTTTGTTCTTATTTTTGGAGGATTTTCAAAACAAGGAAAGGTTGATCCGAACCTGAAATCGGAGTGTTTTGGGTTTACTTGTACCCGAGAAATAAGTGTTCTAGCTTGGGATAGCTAGTGTCGGAGTTTCCGATATTTTGTATTCGGGTTGAATACAAAGGATAGTGGATTGAAATTTCCAAGTGGGATCTTGGGGAGTGGATGTAGGTGCAAGGTTAGCACCGAACCACTATAAATCCTTGTGTTTGTGGTGTGCTTTATCGCTTTATCTTATTTCTTTATTATATCCTTGCAATACTGCTTTAGGTAATTAATATTGATTTAAAGTCATTGTTTTGTTCTTCATAAGTAATCAGTTGGGCTTAAAATCTTTAGAAACCCAATTCACCCCCCCCCCTCTTGGGTTGCATAGCTGGACAACAGAGGGCTTGGTTGCCATTTTTTTTCTGCACACATCTTCCTCTAACCCTCAAACAGTCTTCTCTACGATAGCTTTGATTTGGGAGCCATTTTGGACAGAAGAGACTTGCAAACAGCCTGAGAGATTTGATGAGGGGTAGAGTGGAAGGGATTTTAAAGAAAAACAAAGATTTTGGAGAGATAGACGGTCAGTTTGAAAAAAAAGATTTGAAGCTGGTTAAGCTCGAACTGCCCCAACGAAGAAGAAAGAGAAGAGAGATTTAAATCCTAAAGGAGCAATTTAAAGAGAAAAATCCGATGGGAAGAGAGATTTTGAGATGAGAGTGGAGAGGGAGGTGATCTTGTTCGGTGGAATGAGGAAGACGAACGGCAAAGGGGTCGGCTCTTTACAATCGGAGAAATCCCAATAAAATAGAGCCCAATGGATTTTAATAAAAAATTACAAGTTTACCTTACGGTCAACCCTGGGGGTCGACTCATGGCAAGGAAAAATTAAAAAAATGATGGAAAAATTTTGAAAAAGCTTAAAACTTGAAGGAAGGGTGTCTATTTGAGAGATTGATCATATGAAGGATAGTTTTGAGCTTTTAAGAAATGAAAGATGTAAATTTAGCTCAAAAATAAATTGGTTCAATAAATTTTTGATAAATTAAACTTGGAATCAGAAAGATACTCAAGCTGAAGGATCAAGAATTCTTAATTCTCTCCTAATTTCACAAAATCTATCTTCATTTAAGACCTTGATAAAGATGTCAGCCAATTATTTTTCAGTACATGCATAATCAAGAATTATATCTTTATTTTGGACATGTTCTCTTATGAAATGATGTCTAATTTTAATATATTTTGATCTAGAGTGCTGAATTAAATTTTTAGTTAGATTAATAGCACTAGTATTATCATATCTTATGGGAGTTTCATTGAGTTTGATGTCAAAGTCCTCAAGTTATTGCTTAATCCATAAAATTTGAACACAGCAACTTTCGGCTGTAATGTATTCGGCCTCGATCGTAGACAGTGCTACTGAATTTTTTTTCTTGCTAAACCAAAAGATTAAGTTAACTCGAAGAAATTGGCAAGTTATACTAGTATTTTTTTTATCTAATTTACATCCGGCAAAATCGACATCTGAATATCCTATTAAGTCAATTGATGAGTCCTTAGAATACCATAATCCTAGAGTTTGTGGACCTTTTAAATATTTAAAAAATCTTTTAACTGTATTTAAATATAATTCTTTTGGATTTGATTGAAAGTGTGCACATAAACAAATACTAAACTAATATCTGATCTACTAGCAGTTAAATACAATAAAGAACCAATCATACCTCTATAAAGTTTTGTGTCTATATTTTTACCTCCTTCATCCTTGTCAAGCTTACATGATAGGCTCATGGGCATACCAATTACTTTGGAGCTCTCCATTCTAAATCTTTTGAGTAGTTCTCTTGTGTACTTGCTTTGAGTGATGGAGATCCCTTCCTTTGTTTGTTTGATTTGGAGTTCGAGGAAGAATGTAAGTTCTCCCATCATGCTCATCTCGAACTCCCCCTGCATGAGCTTAGCAAAATCTTGACAAAGAGTTCATTGGTAGATCCAAATATAATATCATTAACGTATATTTGTACAAGTAAGATATTATTATGATTTCTTTTAATGAAAAAGATTGTATTTATATTTTTTTTTAAAAAATATTATTAAGTAATAATTTACTTAACCTTTCATACCAAGCTCTAGGTGCTTGTTTTAAACCATATAAAGCTTTGTTTAATTTAAAAATATGATTAGAAAAAGCATGATTTTCAAAATCAGAGGGTTGTTCTACATATACTTCTTCAGCAATATAATCATTTAGAAAAGCACTTTTGACATCCATTTGGAATAACATAAAGTTCATAAAGCATGCATATGCAAGTAAAAGCTTAATTGCTTCTAATCTAGCAACAGGTGCAAAGGTCTCATCAAAATTAATTTTCTCTTCTTGATTATAATTCTTTACAACCAATCTTGCTTTATTCCTAATGATATTTTTATGTTCATCCAATTTATTCCTATATACCCATTTTGTGCCAATTACAGAATAACTTTTAGATCTTGATACTAAAATCCATACATTATTTCTTTCGAATTGATTAAGTTCCTCTTGCATTGCATTTATTCAATTATAATCTTTTTCAGCTTCATCTATGGTTTTAGGTTCAAATTGAAAAACAAATGCCAAATAATTGTATGCATCTCTAAGTGAAGAACGAGTTCTTACTCCATGTGTAGGATTACTAATGATTAGTTCTTTGGGGTGATTGTGATTATACCTTCATTTTTTGGGTAGATCATTTGTACTTTGAGGTTGTTCTTGTTGTTCTTCATCTTCATCCTCTTGTTTATTTTCATATTTTTCTTCATTTTGGATTGTTGAGTCTTTTAGGGTAAGCTCCTTCATCTCTTCTATAAGAGGATCTACATCATCAATACCTTCACTCTTTCTTGAAGGAAGATCATAAGTCTCATAAAAAATAACATGTATTGACTCCTCTACTACTAAAATTTTTTTGTTGAAAATTTTAAAAGCTTTGCTAGAAGAGAAGTAACCAAGAAAAATAGCTTCATCGGATTTTGCATCAAATTTTTCTAATCTCTCTTTACCATTATTCAAAATAAAACATCGACAACCAAAAATATGAAAAAAATATAATGTTTGGTTTTCTTCCTTTCCAAAGCTCATAGGGTATTTTTTTTAGAATTGATCTAATTAAAGCACGGTTTAAAATGTAGCATGCCGTGTTAATTATTTTCACCCAAAAGTATCTTGGAAGGTTGCTTTCACATAGCATGGTACGGGCTATTTCTTCAAGGATTCTATTTTTTCTTTCTACTATCCCATTTTGTTGGGGTGTCCTAGATGCTGAAAAATTATGGTCAATGCCTTTTTCATCACAAAATTTTTTAAAATTTTAATTTTCAAATTCGATTCCATGATCGCTTCGAATATTTTGAATTGAAAAACCTTTTTCATTAGTAACTCTTCGATAAAATTTTGAGAATACATGAAAAGTTTCATCCTTATGTGCTAAAAAAAATTCATGTAAAACAAAAAAAATCATCAATAATTACAAAGTCATAACATTTTTCACCATTCTAGTGGGTCCAAATAAATCTATGTGCAATAATTCTAATGGCCTAAAAATTGAAATAATATTTTTAGATTTGAATGAGACTTTTGTTTGTTTACCCAGTTGGCATGCATCACAAATTCTATCCTTTTCAAAATTCAATTTAGGTAAACCGATAACCAATTCCTTTTTAATAAGTTTTGAAAGTGAATGCATGCTAATATGTGCAAGCCTACGGTGCCAAAGCCAATTAGTCTCATTAATTTTGGCATTTAAGGCTACTAGACATTATATGTTTATCTTAGAAAGATCATTCAAATCTACCATATAAACATTACCATATCTATGCCCAACAAATTTAATACCTTCATCATTGGGACTAGTTACTATACATAATGAAGATTCAAAAATAACTTTGTACCTTTAATCATAAAATTGACTAATGCTTAATAGATTTTGTTTCAAACCATCTACTAATAAAATATTTACAATATACTTGGAGGGAGTGATACCAATGTTACCTATACCGATGATCTTTCCTTTGCCATTGTCTCCAAAGGTGACAATCCCTTCATCTTTTGCATCAAGTGTGATGAATTGGGATTCATCACCGGTCATGTGTCTTGAGCACCCACTATCAAGATATCATTTTTGATTTGTTCCTTAGGATACAAGACATACCTGCATACAAAAATTAAGTTTTGACTTTAGATACCCAAATTTTCTTGGGTCCTTTTTGGTTAGTCACAATGGTTCCTTTTGGAACTCATATTTTCTTCACATTAGAATTTTCAGATTTACTAGAGAAACATGTATAGGATTTGTGTCCTTCTTTACCACATTTAAAGTAAATAATATTGAAAATTTTATTGCTTGATGAGTTCACATAGATATTTTTTAGAAATTTTTATTTCTTTAAAGGGTTGTAGCCAAGACCGGCTTTATCATAAATGACCTTTTGATTATCAAGTATTATTTGAAGTTTATTTGAACTTAGAGTAAACTTTTCCACTATAGGTTTTAACTTAGCAATTTTATATTTTAAATTTTGATTTTCTTGTGTCAAAATCAATTTTTTATTTGAAATAATCTTATTTTCTTTTAGTAAAGATTGATTCTTTGATTGTAATTCTTTGTTCTTTACCCCTAACTTCTTTAGATCATCAACTAGATCATAAAATACTTCTTGAAGTTCTTCAAAATAAAGTCATTAGGAGTTTCAGTATTTATCTCATTTTCATGTGCCATAAGGCACAAGTTGGCTTGTTCATGAGACTCTTCTTCTTCGGAGCTTGACTCATCACTATCACTCTATGTAGCCACCATAGTCTTTTTCTTGTACTTTTTGGGGCCCTTCTTAAGTTGTGGACATTCGGACCTAAAGTACCCCAGCTTCTTACATTCATAACAAATAAGGGACTGTTCCTTATCCTTCTCCTTGCTATGCTCTCCTTTTGCAGGTGGCCTCTTCCTCATCTCTTATTTTTTTTTCTTCAAGAATCTTTTAAACTTCCTAGTGATGAGGGTCATCTCTTCATCTTGCTCTTCATTTTCTGTTTCTTCAGATTCCTCATCGAGTTGAGTAGTGGACTTGAGGGTAATTATCCTCTTCTTCTTGACATCTTTTTCTTGATGTTGTTTCATGCTTAGCTCATGTGTCATTAGCGATCCTAGAAGCTCCTTCAAGGATAAAACATTCAGATCTTTGGCTTGTTAGATTGAGGTCACTTTGGCCTCCCACGTCCTTGGTAAAGACCTAAGAATCTTTCTCACAAGATCGCTGTTAGAGTAAGACTTATCAAGATATTTTAGATCATTAATAATATCCGTAAAATGAGTAAATATTTCAATTATTGATTCTTCATGCTCCATTTTAAAGAGTTCATATTTGTGTACAAGCATGTTAATTTTTGATTCCTTAACTTGATTAGTACCTTCATGCGTTACTTCTAATCTATCCCATATTTTTTTAGCCGACATATATGTTAAAATGTGATTAAATTTATTAGCATCTAAAGCACAATATAAAATATTCATGGCTTTGGCATTGAGTTGAGCCATTTTTTTGTCAATCTCATTCCATTCTCTTTCGGATTTAGTTTATTTTATACCATCAATTATCTTAGTGGGTGTGTGTGGTCTATTAACTATGATACTCCACATATCATAGTCCAGTGTTTGGATAAAAATTTTCATCCGAGCTTTCTAATAGGTGTAGTTTGACCCATTAAAAAGTGGAGATCAGTTTGTGGACTGCCCCTCGACTAGTAAAGCACCAACTTGAGTTGCCATAGATCTTTGGCTCTTTGATGGTTAAATTTTAAAAAAAGCTAGAGCATCGAGCTCTGATACCGCTCGTTGCCCAGCTATTCAACCCAAGAAGGGGGTGAATTAGGTATTTGAAATTTTAAAGTTAATTTAGAACCACGAGGATTAAATAACAATGAGCAGGATATATGTAGAAAGTGATTTAAGCAAGGTGTAGAAATTAGATGCAAGAATGCAAGAAGAAAAAAAATTTAGAAAGATAGCAAGTAAGCACAATACAAACAAACAAGATTTATAGTGGTTCGGTGTCAATCTTGCACCTACATCCACTCTCCAAGCTCCTACTTAGAAATTTAAATCCACTAAAACGTATTCAATCAAGAATACAACGTCGGTGCCTCCGACTCTAGCTATCCCAAGCTAGAACACTTATTTTTTAGGTACAAACCAACCCAATACAATCTGATTCAAGGTTCGGACCAATCTTTCCAAATTTTAAAATCCTTCCAAAACTAAAGATCAAGACAAAACAGAGTATATGAGCTAATCACATGAAAATACAAATTTAACTCCTTTAATGAGCAAATAAAATTTTAAATATACTTTACATAATACGAAAGAAGCTTTTCTGATTTTTCTCAAGGTGGTTGAAGACTTAAATGAGCTCTTGACGGGTTGGTGAACTTGAATTGAAAGCTTCTTTTGCTTGAAGAGGTCTTTTTGTTTAGGGCTGAAATGAATGCTTGAATCTCTTGCTTTTTTCCTCCTTTAAGTACCTTTATATCTTCAATGGATGGTGGAGAGTAACCTAAACTGAAAATAGAGCCATTGGAGATCATTAAAAGAGCATTAAATGCTGCCAAAAAGAGCTGAAAACTAATCATTACGGAAGTTTTCGTCACAGGAGGTCGACTTATGGGGTTGATCTCTGCATAGGGGTCGACTAATAGGGTCGATCTCTGTGGCGCAGAACAGAAATCACTGTTCTGTATCTTTGACTTGCACAGCAACAAAGGTCGACTCATAGGGTCGTCCCCTTTGGGTGTGCCAGCCAAAAATATAGTGCCATTCAACCCTTTTGACAGGGATCAACCCTAGAGGTCAATCCTTTTCTTTAAACTTGATTTTCTCTCAAAATATATATCCAAAAAAATATGAATTTGCCTCTAATAGATCACAAATCTTCTGTTCTTGCTTTTGAGGCTTTCGAATCAGTTTTGCCTCTGAAATACAATAAATCTTTTTCCAATTCAAAATCATTAGTAACCCCCTCAAATATTTTGTAATCATCAAAATCAATTCAAGGAGCAATACAAAGGCCTTGTATCTGCCCAAGAACATAGAAAGGAGATGATACTGGATCTTTATACATTAAAATATGATCTACAAAAAAGTTATTCAGATGGTACTTGATCTTTATACGTTAAAACATGATACTGGATCTCAATTATTTATGATAAAAAAATTTTATCATTAATATTTAAAAAAATAAAAATTTAAAAATTACTGATTATTTATGATAAAAATTAAATTTTCATCCATAATATTTTAAAAAAAATAAAAAATTTAAAAAATATAAAAATTATAGATTTTTTGTGACAAAATGCTAGAAAATGTCATAAATACTTCATTATTTACGATGAAATAATTTTGTCACTAATAATTAAAAAATTATAAATTTAAAAAAATAACTTTCGATATTAAAAAAAAATTATTCTCTCAGTATCTAGAGTTTGTTGGATGATGCAACAAAATTTTTTATCTACAATCGAATCAACCGTCTATAAGATCTAGGAGCAAACCATCTTAAAAAATTAAACACAAAAAATTTGATTCAGGAAAAATATCAACTTCTAACTGTATAAAGAAATAAAACTTCATCAACTGTTCGATGGACTAAATTGTGTCATATACTTCTAAACTGCATACGGAAGGCCTTTGCTGAGCCTTCAGTATTATTGTTCAAGAGTGCATTTATGGTCTTAATTGATATGCGATGATTGTTTGATTGTGAGTTAACATCTGCAATGTATCAGCAGAAAAATGATTCTCATTCGGTGGTACATGATTACATAATTTTTTTACATACGTAATTTTTTATGTACGTAATTTTTTTTGAAAAAAATCATAAATTAACTATTTATATAATTTTTTTATTAATATTTTATTTTTTATCATGAATATTTTTTTAATGTTATTTTTTGTTGTTAAATTTTTTGGATAGAAAATTTTGTTAGTGAGAAAAATCTAAAATTAAATTTTTATGAAATTATTATTAGAGAATTTTTTTACAAAAATTATTTTCAATAAAAACTATATTTACATTACTAATAAAATTATTAACGATTAAAATTTAGTTTTCATCGTAAATAATTTTTTTTATGAATTTTTTTAAGAGAAAAAAATTTTTTAATGGAGAATTTTTTATTTTTTTGATAGAATTATTGGTGATGAAATTTTAATTTTTGTTACTAATAACATTATTGATGATAAATATTTTTCATTGTAAATAATTTTTTTATTTTTTAGCAAGAATTATTAGTGATGAAAATTATTTTTCATTGCTAATAAGATAATTAATGATGAAATATTTTATTTTTATTGTAAATAATTTTTTAAAAAATGAGAGCAATTTTTTTTAGCAGAAATTATTAGCGATGAAAATTATTTTTTTATTGTTAATAATATTATTAGCAATAAAAAAAAGTTTCATCATAAATAATTTTTTTTGTGGTAAAATTTTTTTATCGAAGAAATCTTTTTGGTGGGAAGGGAATTTTTTTAGCAAAAAAAAGGAGAAATTTTTTTTGTTAGAAATTATTAATGATGAAAATTATTTTTTCATCACTAATAATATTATTAGCAATGAAAATTTTTTTTTATCGTAAATAATTTTTTTTGTGGCAAAATTTTTCTATCGGAGAAATTTTTTTGGTGGAAAAGGATTTTTTTCTAGTGAAAAAATGGAGGAATTTTTTTTAAGAGAATTATTAGCGATGAAAATTATTTTTTCATCACTAATAATGTTATTAGCGATAAAAAAAATTTTCATCATAAATAATTTTTTTTATGATAAAATTTTTTTATCAGAATTTTTTTTTAAAATTATTAGCAACAAAAATTAGCTTCCATTGCTAATAACGTTATTAGCAACAAAAAATTACATTGCTAATACTCCTGCTTTCAATCGATGTCAAATCGATGTCTCTTCGCGTGAAACCATGTGAAACCCTTATTCCCTCCTCTTCTTTCCCTGATCTCTCTCCCTCTCCCTGAGTTCTCTCTCCGTGCTCTCCCCTCCATCTCTTCCCACCGGCGAGCCCCTCTCCACCGCCATCGTCCACCGTCTGACCGCATCCGTCAGAGGTAAGGTTTTAAACCTTTTTTTTTTGTTGATCGGGCCACTAGGGGGTGGAGCCGTCCGTGGAGGGGGGTGCCGTGGGTCGTCGGTGGCACCATGGGGCTGGGGAGGGGGTGGGACGGCCGGCAAGGAGGGGGTGGGATCCAAACGGGGGCAGGGCAAGATGGGGTCGAGGGGGGGATGGGGCCGAAAAGTGGGCAGCCGACGGTGACAGAGACGAGGCCGGGGATGGGGTCGGCCGACGGGGAGGTTGTCGGCCGGTGGCGAGGAGGTCTAGGGCATAGGCACGAGGGATGGTGTGGGGGATGGGATGGGGCTGGGGGGGATGGGGCCGGGGAGGCTATCGCTGATGGAGATGGGGCTGAGGAGGGGGCGGCTGGCAGCTAGGGGAGATGGGGTCGGGGAGGGGGCGGCGGTGGGGAGGGGTTTGCACAGTGGGGAGGGAGGGAGGAAGGGAAGAGAGAAAGGAGGAGAAAAAAAAATAAAAATAAAAATAAAATAAAATAAATATAATATTAATCAAATATTTTATTATTTGATTAATAAAAATAAAATCTAAATCACGATCTGAATTGGATCGAGGTCAGGATTCGGGTTGAGACCTCGATTCGGATTGGGATCCAGATCAGGATCTAATTCGGACGGTGCAGGGTCTGTGATAGTGCTAGCACCATGGGAGCGGGGGCCGTGGGAGGCCAAGTCCGGGCGACGCGGGGTATATGACGGCACCGACGTTGGCACCGTGGGAGCGGGGTTCGTGGGGGTCGAGTTCGGACGGTACGGGGTGTGTGACGGTGCCGGCATCGTGGGAGTAGGAGCCATGGGTGGTCGAGTCCGAAGCTTATTCAGAAAAAAAATTATTTAAAAAAAATATATTTTTAGATAAAAAATATTTTAACAAAATAAAAAATTATAAAATAAAATTTAAGTAAAAAATATTTTAGAAAAAATAAAAAACCATCGAGTCTTCAGGATTAGGTTTCGTGTTATTATTTTGCGTTAATATTATTTTACATGCTTAACTGCTTATAGTTTATTTTATATTTATTGTATAAATTTATTTTATATTTATTTCATGCTCAATTACTTATAGTTTTTATTATTATTTATTGCATGCTCTGACGGAGGTGCAGAGGCAGGCTACTAAGGATTGACAGCAAGCTCATGAGTTGGCTGCACACGTCGATGAGCATCAGCGGCTCCAAATCCAGATGATAGTGGATGGCATAGATGAAGTAGACGATACAGCTGATGAGACAGCAGTAGATTGGTCCGAGCTCTTTCGAGCGCTTGCCTTCTCTAGCTCGTTCTCCTTCTGCAGATGCCGACACTTGACGGACTCTTTATGTAGTTTTTTATTTTTATTTCAAATATTTTATAATTTTAATTTAATATAATAAAATAATAAAATTTATTTATGAGTTTATTGTATAAATTTTTTATTTTTATTTTTATTTTTAATTTATAAAAAATATTATAAATATAAATTAAAAATATATATTCATAAATTATTTTTTAAAAAAATATTTATAAATTATTAGTGATGGAATTATTTTTGATAAAATATTGGTCGTCAAAAATATTTTACTATGACAAAAAATTGATCATAAATAAAATTTTTAATAAATTTAAAAATATTAAAATTTTATATTAAATTAATAGTGATGAAAATATTTTCATCGCTAATAAGGGCATTTGCGATGAAAAATTTTTATTGCTAATATTTTTAATTTAATTTTTATAAATATTTTTAATTAAATTAATAGCGATGAAAAAAATTTTATCGCAAATGTCCTTATTAGCGATGAAAATATTTTTATCGCTAAAAGTTTTTAAAAATTTGATTTTAAAAGAAAATATTTAATTAAATTAATAGCAATGAAAATATTTTTATCGCTATTAATCTAATATTTATTAGCGACGTTAAGTTTCGTCACAAATATTTTTTTTACATCTAAAATATTTTATCGTAAATAATTTTTGAGAAAATAAATTTTTTTAATGATAAAAATTTTTCATCGTAAATAAACGATTATTTTGCGATGAAATTTTTTTCTGTTATAAAATATTATCAACAATGTAATTATTGATGATAAAATATTAGCGACGAAAATAGGTTATTAGTGATGAAAAATTTTCATCGCTAATAACCTATTTTATTCTAGTGGCAGCTAATAAAGTTATTTGACTATGGTCCTCGATATGACTGGGGTTTAAATCTCTTTAATACTTAGGTGGCAAGTTGGGGGTTAGCCCCCTTCCCTTTCTTAGAAAAAAAAGAAAAAAGAATATTGAGATCATCCTAATTATGTTCTACAAAATCAATTTGCAGGCATAAAATGAGGAGAATAATTTATTTTCTATTTTTTTCCTAATAAAAAGTTAAAGAGTATAGAATCAAGGTTTGTTATTTTATTATTATTATTCAATATCTATGCAATCTCCCAAGAAAGTTTTATGGGGTCATTTCTTGCATTCCAAAAAAAAGGGACCGTGAAGAAGAAACCTTGCCTCTAATGAACCAAAGAATATGGAATCCAAATCTTAATTTCTCTTTATTAGTAGATACATTTTTTTACATATTCATATACAATGACAATCTACTTATATGCCATTGTAACAATTTATGGTTGTTTGCCAAGCATCCATTGTATAGGATGGCCTTTCGCTGAATTTCTTGATGATTTGAATGATAACATGAGTTAAATTGTTGAAAGATACACAATCACAAGGATTGAACATTGAATTTTTTTCATAGTACTAGTAGCAGCTTTAGATCGAGAATCATCATTACCTATAGATAGGCCCTCCATTGTGCATCTAAAAGAAATTAGCTATCTGATAGATTTGCCTATTAAGCGTCCAAAAATAGAGGCACTCCTCTATTATTTCCTTTGTCCGTGTTTTGAGTTTGATACAGTTGACCCTCCCATCCTTCCGTATGGATAATAATTTGGTTATCTTTGACCCAAACATCTTCCTCGAGCTTCATGATATTCCTCTTATATCTATATAATCATGTGCCTTTTCAATCAAGGTTTTTCGTTAAAATCTGAAAATAGTTTACAAAAATAATAACTTAGGAAGCTTCTTCCTACATTTTTGCTTTCGTAACTATGTACTAGCTAGCTAGTTTTATTTGTATTAGACCTAGTTTAATTTTTTGATAGCAATGTGATTTAAGATCTTACAATCATTGTTTTCAAAGGGAGAGTTGCGCTATATATGTGTAATAATAACGACTACCATTCCTTTACTTGGCAAGTAGGGATTGATGTGATGATTATTAAAGATAATCTTATCATAACTGACCCACATCATCGCAGCTCTACTGTTAGAGAATCAATTAAATAGTTTTGAATTTAAATTTAATTGTATCGACAACTTCTTGTTTATGTAACAACTCACTTGTATCTTATTATCTCTAATTTATTTTTCAAACTTTCCTTGTAACTTATTAGCTCATGTATCTCTGTATATATGACAGAAATTATCAATGAAATAGGGTGAAGCTCTTTTCATAAAACTTCTGTTAAGTTTTTACTTGGCATCAGAGCTTCTAATTCAAAAGAGAGTGTCAAGCTCAGACTCTGCTTCACCTGTTGTGATTTCTTCCTCCCCAAATCTTGAGTCAAACTCATCTCAGCTCATAGCTATAAATGCAGCAGCTCAGTCACGCTCAAACTCACAGCAAGCAACTATTCTTCCTGGCATGCTCAGTTCATGTTCTTACTCGTTAGATATGGTTTGCTAGGTTATATAGATGGAAGTGTTGCCAAACCTTTCAAAACTATCACTGAAGGTGACAAAACCTTCTCAAACCTGATGTTTACTCTATAGATTCACCAAGATCAATACTTCAACATGCAATCATCACATCCGTCTCTAAATATGTGGTGCCTCTTGTCTCCTCAGCTGAGATCTTATAGGAAGCTTGGACAACCTTGGCTAATCTTTATGCCAATTACTCACGCTCCCGCATTATGAGCCTTGAGGAGTGCCTTCAAAACATGACTCGTGGCTCCAAATCTATGACAGATTATCTTTTCTCCACCAAATCATTGCTGACGAACTGGCAATCATTGACAGATCATTATCACTTGAAGATATCACCCTGTATGTCCTTAATAGACTTCATTCGGATTTTAAAGAGATTACCGCTTCCATTCACACGCGATAATCCATTGTCCTTTGAAGAGTTGCATGATAAATTAGTTGCACATGGAGAACATTTGAAGAGGGAGGAATCCTTATCTAAAATTGTTGTTGCTACTGCAAACTATACTCAGAAAACATGCCAATGTTCTAACGGGAACTCTTACAGGAAGGAAAAAAATAATAGAGATGGACACTCCAACAACTCAGGCTACTCAAACAATTTTGGAAACTCCAATAATTATCAGAACCGTAGGCAATACAGCAATCAAAACAACAATCATGGGAGAAAAAACAACACTAACAATAATTTTGATAATCACTTTAGTCAACCCCCACCCAAATACCGGTACTGTGATTTAATTGGTCACATTACAAAGTACTGTCCTCAACTCATGCAGCATCCCATGGTCAATTATGCTACTTCTGAAGGTTCATCTAAGCATTGGTTGCTAGATTTTGGTGCCTCTCATCACATTACAATTGATCTCAATAATCTAGCCATTCACTCTGAATATGATGATCCTGACGAGGTGATAGTAGGTGATGGTTCAGGTTTGAAAATCACACATATTGGCTCCACCGCTCTTAATACTCTAAAATCTTCTTTTATTCTGGCTAATTTACTTTGTGTTCCTTCTCTTGCCAAAAATCTCATATAAGTTTCTCAATTCTGCAAGTCAAACAATACACTAATTGAATTTCATCCTTCATATTTTTTGATTAAGGATCAAACTACGGGGCGACTCTATTGCACGGGCCAAATAAAGGAGGTGTCTACTATCTACCCTCCTACCTTCATGTCACTACCTCAAAACCACTTACACTAGTTGGAGAATGAACCACCTTTCCAAACTAGCATGCATGGCTTGGGCGTCCATCTTCCAAGGTTTTACAGCAAATTGTCCAGGAATATTTTCTTCTAGTGTCTGACCGTCAGTCATTGTCATTATATCAGCCTTGTTAGTTGTTTAGGAGTCATCGTCTTCTATTTGGTATGTCAACGTTACAAAGTAGGGGTCCTCTTGATTTATTGTACTCTGATGTTTGGATCCTGTTTCTGTTACTTCAACTAAAAATTATCATTTTTATGTTATTTTTGTTGATCATTTCAGCAAATATGTATGGCTCTATCCCTTGCAAAATAAAAGTGAAGTCTTTTCTATGTTTCTTAAATTCCAGGCCTTAGTTGAAAATTATTTCAAGACTAAAATTTTTCTATTTACACTAATAGGGGAAGTGAATACTTTAAAGTCAAACAATTCTTTGCTAAGCTTGGTATTTCATATTTTGTTTCACCTCCACATACTCTTCAAATCATAGGAACTACTAAAAGGAGACACAGATACATCGTAGAAACTAGACTTGCTCTCCTATCACGTGCTTCTGTTTCTTTAAGCATTTGGCCACATATTTTTCTCACTGCCACTTATCTTATTAATCGTTTGCTTGGCTCTGTATTGAATTCAAAGAGTCCTATGCATATTCTATTTAATCAGAGTCCTAACTACTTGAAATTTAGAATTTTTGGTTCTCTTTGTTTTTCCTGGTTACATCCATATAGCAAAAATAAATTGGAACCAAGGTTCCGTCCATGTGTCTTTGTTGGTTACTCCACTCAACACCATTCATATAAGTGTTTTGATCCATCTACTTCCAAAATTTTTATCTCATGACACGTTGTCTTTGATGAAATAGTTTTCCCCTTTGCTTCTAATTGTTCTATTTTGCAGGATTTCCAGATAAGTCTCAAATGTCCTCAACTACCACGTCATCACAACTCTACTTGTGATGGCCCAACCCATGTAAGAATCCAAATGAACAAAAAAAAAAAAACAGAAAAATAGGGGAGAAGACTCCCGAAGGGAGTCTTCTTCCTCCTCTCGCCGGCTCCCAATCGGAGTCGGAGACGAGCTCCCTCCGGTTCTATTTAAGGAGGAGATCCCTCCTCTCTCCCTTCCACCAAAGATCACAAGCTCAACGGCGGCAATCGCCAGAAATTCCTCATGGAGACCCGTCCTTGTGCTATCCAATTTCTCGCCGGAAAAGCCTCGCCGGTGTCGGAGGTAAGCCTCCTCCCCTTCCTCTCTTCTCCCCCTTCCTTTCCATGCCAGTGTGCATGCTCGCCGGCGATTGGAGTCGCCGGATTTTGTTGCGGAAGAACCTCTATATTTTGCTCGTTTTTCGTTGATTTCCGACGTCGATGGTCGCCGCCGACCATCGATTTTGGCCCTCTTCTCATCGTTGGGTCACTCCCCTCCTGCCGATGGCCGCCTCACGCCGACCGTGCCGTCGATCGGAACACCAATGAGGGGACCTCACGGTCCCCTGTTTCAGCCCAAAACAAGCCCACGGGAAGAAGAAAAGAAAAAGAAGAAGAAGAGAAGGAAAAGAAAAAGAAAAAGAAAAGAAGAAGAAGGAAAAGAAAAAGAAGAAAAAGAAAAGAAAAAAAGAAAAGGAAAAAAAAAAGAAGAAAAATAAAATGATAATAATATAATAATAATAAATAGGATTTTCTCCTCTCTCTTCCGTGAAGAAAAAGAAAAAAAAAAGAGAGAGAAAAGAAAAGAAAAGAAAAAAATTATTAAATTAATTAATAAATAATGATATAAATAATAAAATATGAGAAAGAGAGTTTCTCTCTCTTTCCTCTCTCTCTTCAGCCTGAACTAGTATTTTCTCCCTCTAGAATTGGACTTTCTCTCTCTAGAATCCTCCCTCTGGATTATTTCTCTCTCCTAAGATTTCTAAAATTTTGAAAAAAATGATGATGAATTTAAATGATCCTCGTGATGGATTTTTGATCCGTGATCATCGGACGGTACACCGACATCCACTTTGATCAGATCAAGTATTTTTAGATTTTATTTCTCATGATCTTATTGAATTATCCACATGATAATCTTAGCATGATTTGATCTGATCGATTGAATTTGTTGAATCATATCGTCTGAGGAGTTCAAGATGAGTTTTCTCTCTCTAAAATTTTCTCTCTCTAAAATTTTCTCTCTCTAAAGTTATTTCTCTCTCTCGATCGATTTCTCTCTCTTGATGATTTATCAATGAGAAAATTCTTTCAATAGTCCTGATCTGATTCTAATGAAGAATCCTGATCCATGATTGTCAAACAGCGTACTGGCACCCACCTTAATCAGACCATGAATTTTTAGATTTGATTATCCATGATTTCGATCTAGCCATGACTTGATTTGATCATGTTGATTTCACCAATTGAGATATTGGACCAATCATAATGTTGGATTGTGTCACCTGATCAATTCGAATTGTACTTTATGAATTCTCTCTCCTCTGATTTTTTCTCTCCACTTGATTTTATGAAATCGATGAAGAAACCTCGATCCTATCATTTCGAATCCGATTTGATCTGATAGTCAAACTTTGGATCGTTTAGGTCCTAATTAGATTTTGATTAGATGAAATTAGATGATCGGACCCAATCTAAACCGTTGAAATATGGTGTTCGTATTCTTTCTAATTATTGAAATTGATTCTGTATAGGATTGTGGATGTTTGATCATGGGATATCACGATATGATCTACGAACAAAATTTTTGAAAGAAAATTTATAGAATTATATGGATTTATTGGAATGCGTTCGAGGTAAGTAATGTTTCATTTTTTCTAGATTTATCGGCAAATTATAATGTATTTTTCTGACATGATTTGTGAAACGATGCATGAATTGGATGAATGGTATTTTGTTATGAAAATATCTTATTTGAAATGTTATGATGAAGCATGTTTGAACATATTGATTTCATGATGCATTATATTGATTGATTTCGATAATACATGATTATATATTTTATTATCGAAATTAGAATATGAAATATGATTTATGAAGAATTATGATATAAGAAACATTATGAATTGACAACCTGACTATGTAAAGGATCCTGCCAATGGGGGCATATACGTTGGCAATTGATTGTCCTGAGGGTTTATGTCGCCAGCGAGACCAGCGACATGTCGCCAGAGAGACCAGCGACAAACCGCCAGAGAGACCAGCGGTTCCGAAGGACTTTGCTGTCAGATGATTCACAGCTCACCGCAAGCAGATACGCGGTATTATGACCCTGCCACAGAAAAAATGTGGTCATAGCTCATGGTTGACGAAAAGAATTTAAGAACGAAAGAAATTGAAATCTCGAAAGAAACTTGAATTTTCGAAAAAAAAATGAATTTGGCATGAATTATATTGCATAATTGAAAATTGATTTCGAATTGATGAACTCTATATGCTTATTTTCTATAAATGATTATTTACTTAAATGCCTGATGAAATCTGTTGAGAAGTGATCATTGCTTACTGGGCTGTCTAGCTCATTATCTTCTATTTTACTATTTTTATAGATGTTGAGGAATTAAGATGATACAAGATATGAATGGAAGAGTGATCGGAAGCAGAATCTTCGTACTTTTATTTTAGGTTGAAAGGCTTATTGAATTTGATGCAAAGCCTTTGAATCATTGTTGAATTTATTAAGATATTAAAGAAAAAAATTTAGGTCGTTATATTTTAGATTTCAATTGTTGACTAATTATTCCGCTGTTGTTTTAGGATAGTATGATAAGATGCCTTGCATGCTTATGGGAAGAGTTTTCTATGAGTATGCGGCGGTTGCCATGACCCTCGATTCAAAATCTCGGGTCGGGGGTGTGACAAATTCAAGTGGTATCAGAGCATAAGTGGATGAATTATGAAATATAGAATCAGATATAGAATGGGTGTTAGTGGATAGACACCAGGGACATTATAGTGTAGATCTTTGATGATTGAATATTGAGATTATGTATAAAAGGATTGCAAGAGATTATGACATATGGAGTTTGAAATATGATGGATAATCTGTAGATCATGATATGATTAGTTAGATCTTGATCGAAAGTAATCACAAAAGGATTGACATAAAATTTTATTGTGCATTATGGTTATTCAAGTGAATCGTAAGTTCAAATTCGATGTGAGAATAATACTATGATATTACTTCTAGTTGAGAAGTTGACTATTATTGGAAAGATAAAGATTTGATAATAAAATATTATTTCAGAATGGACTAAGAAAAAAATCTTTTATGATGCTTGATTAGAATATTTATCGAAATTGAATTTGGTATGTGGATTATATATAAAGTGGCATAATAGGATGAATGCATATTTGAGGATATTGCAAAAAAACCTATTTCTTATTGATGAAATCGATTATGAGGTTGTAGAATATTCATCGTACTGGAATCCTTAATCATCATCCTTAGATTTAGATAATAGATCTTATTATGTCTCTTGGAGAGTACATGATGTGTATGAAATTTTAATTTAAAGATTTCGTATCTAAGTTGATCAAGAGATTTTCTGATATTATTGTTGAGATTGTTAATGAAAAATTGATATCTTTAGATTAAGATAAAAGATCTGATTTATATTTATCTCAGATTAAGAGATCCATGTGAATTTATAATTTAAAAATTTTGAATTTAGGAATTGATATGGAGTTCCTTTGCTTTTGTTAATGAGGTCCCTAATTGAATCTACTATTAAATGGAGATTTGATTTTTTTTGAAGCTTGTATGATTGTTATGAAAGGATATTTGATAGATATTGAAGATTCTGATGATAGAAATTTTAGAAAAAAATAATGATTTGAAGTTCTTATATATTAAGATTATGTCCAAATTTGGTGGAGCATCGAAAGATTTTTTTTTCTTCATTAATTTGACTTATAAGGATTTTTGGTTTGAAAATTATCGAATTGAATTGATATGAGAATTAAGATTTGATTCATATTGATTTTAGTAAATCTATATGATGGTTTAAATATGATATTGGACTCAAGGGTATAATGAAATTTGAAGTTAGAACTCTTTTGATCATTATTATTTCTCTGACTGAATGGAAAAGATTGAGGTTATCTATTGATATTGACGATTGTTCTACAAAAGATGGATTGGAGTTATTTATAATTTAATTTGATAATAAATTGATTAATTAAGAGTTGTTAATGTTTAGATAAAGACAATTGATATACTTACTTAGAATAGAGATATTGATTTTGATTATAAAAAAAATATAGTTTTAATTTAGATCAATTTTTGAGTTATTAATTTTTATTATGGAATGACTTAATGATGAAATTTGCTTCAAGAATTAGAATATTTAAGAGTTTGAGGGTTTGAGTAAGAAAATTTCGATGACTAGAAATAGTGATATTGATTCAATCAACAATGGTGATATTGATCTTTATGAAATGATTTAATGATGAAGTTGTATCGAGAATTAAAATATCAAAAGTTCGAAAATGAGATTGAAATGATAAATCTTTAATCTTTGAAAGTACGAATAAGAGAAAATATTTTTGAATTTTGATTGATTAGGATATCATCAAATGATTCATCGAAGTATGTTTTCCTATCTTATGATAGGTTAAAATTAAGAATGGTTAATATTTTGAAATAAATAAATAAATAAATGAATGATGATGAATGAAGTTCTTATGCAAGAATAGAGACATTTATCTTCTTCTATTCACAAGAGATAGATTTGATTTTAATTTGAGTCATGAGATATTGAACATTAATTTTTACAGGAAATGAGATCATAATTTCAAAATCTTAAAAACATTGAAAATCTTTGAGATGTTGATCTTGATAAATAAGAAAATGAATGGTTTCGTTTCAGATCGATATTAATGTATTAACTTTTTCCTTATGAAATGATTTAAGAATAAATTTGTATTAAGAATTAAAATTTTGAAATATTTGAGGATGAGATTCAAGTAAAAAAAATACGAAGACTCAAGCAGGAAAAATTTCGAGGACAAAATTTCTTTTAGAGAGGAAGAATGTGATGGCCCAACCCATGTAAGAATCCAAACGAACAAAAAAAAAAAAATAGAAAAACAGGGGAGGGAGTCTTCTTCCTCCTCTCGCCGGCTCCCAATCGGAGTCGGAGATGAGCTCCCTCCGGTTCTATTTAAGGAGGAGATCCCTCCTCTCTCCCTTCCACCAAAGATCACAAGCTCAACGGCGGCAATCGCCGGAAATTCCTCACGGAGACCCGTCCTTGTGCTATCCAATTTCTCGTCGGAAAAGCCTCGCCGGCGTCGGAGGTAAACCTCCTCCCCTTCCTCTCTTCTCCCCCTTCCTTTCCATGCCAGTGTGCATGCTCGCCGGCGACCAGAGTCGCCGGATTTTGTTGCGGAAGAACCTCTATATTTTGCTCATTTTTCTTTGATTTCCGACGTCGATGGTCGCCGCCGACCATCGATTTTGGCCCTCTTCTCATCGTTGGGTCGCTCCCCTCCTGTCGATGGCCGCCTCACGCCGACCGCGCCATCGATCGGAACACCAATGAGGGGACCTCACGGTCCCCTGTTTCAGCCCAAAACAAGCCCACGGGAAGAAGAAAAGAAAAAGAAGAAGAAGAAGGAAAAGAAAAAGAAAAAGAAAAGAAGAAGAAGGAAAAGAAAAGAAAAAGAAAAGAAAAAGAAGAAAAAGAAAAGAAAAAGGAAAAGAAAAAAAAAAGAAAGAAGAAAAATAAAATGATAATAATATAATAATAATAAATAGGATTTTCTCCTCTCTCTTCCGTGAAGAAAAAGAAAAAAAAAAGAGAGAGAAAAGAAAAGAAAAGAAAAAAATTATTAAATTAATTAATAAATAATGATATAAATAATAAAATATGAGAAAGAGAGTTTCTCTCTCTTCCCTCTCTCTCTTCAGCCTGAACTAGTATTTTCTCTCTCTAGAATTGGACTTTCTCTCTCTACTTTCTCTCTCTAAAATCCTCCCTCTGGATTATTTCTCTCTCCTAAGATTTTTAAAATTTTGAAAAAAATGATGATGAATTTAAATGATCCTCGTGATGAATTTTTGATCCGTGATCGTCGGACGGTACACCGACATCCACTTTGATCAGATCAAGTATTTTTAGATTTTATTTCTCATGATCTTATTGAATTGTCCACATGATAATCTTAGCATGATTTGATCTGATCGATCGAATTTGTTGAATCATATCGTCTGAGGAGTTCAAGATGAGTTTTCTCTCTCTAAAATTTTCTCTCTCTAAAATTTTCTCTCTCTAAAGTTATTTCTCTCTCTCGATCGATTTCTCTCTCTTGATCGATTTATCAATGAGGAAATTTTTTCAATAGTCCTGATCTGATTCTAATGAAGAATCCTGATCCATGATTGTCAAACAGCGTACTGGCACCCACCTTAATCAGACCATGAATCTTTAGATTTGATTATCCATGATTTCGATCTAGCCATGACTTGATTTGATCATGTTGATTTCACCAATTGAGATATTGGACCAATCATAATATTAGATTGTGTCACCTGATCAATTCGAATTATACTTTATGAATTCTCTCTCCTCTGATTTTCTCTCTCCACTTGATTTTATGAAATCGATGAAGAAACCTCGATCCTATCATTTCGAATCCGATTTGATCTGATAGTCAAACTTTGGATCGTTTAGGTCCTAATTAGATTTTGATAATATGAAATTAGATGATCGGACCTAATCTAAACCGTTGAAATATGGTGTTCGTATTCTTTCTAATTATTGAAATTGATTCTATATAGGATTGTGAATGTTTGATCATGGGATATCGCGATATGATCTACGAACAGAATTTTTGAAAGAAAATTTATAGAATTATATGGATTTATTGGAATGCGTTCGAGGTAAGTAATGTTTCATTTTTTTTAGATTTATCGGTAAATTATAATTATTTTTCTGACATGATTTGTGAAACGATGCATGAATTGGATGAATGGTATTTTGTTATGAAAATATCTTATTTGAAATGTTATGATGAAGCATGTTTGAACATATTGATTTCATGATGCATTATATTGATTGATTTCGATACTACATGATTATATGTTTTATTATCGAAATTAGAATATGAAATATGATTTATGAAGAATTATGATATAAGAAACATTATGAATTGACAACCTGACTATGTAAAGGACCCCGCCAATGGGGGCATATACGTTGGCAATTGATTGTCCTGAGGGTTTATGTCGCCAGCGAGACCAGCGACATGTCGCCAGAGAGACTAGCGACAAACCGTCAGAGAGACCAGCGGTTCCGAAGGACTTTGCTGCCAGATGATTCGCAGCTCACCGCAACCAGATACGCGGTATTATGATCCTGCCACAGAAAAAATATGGTCATAGCTCATGGTTGACGAAAAGAATTTAAGAACGAAAGAAATTGAAATCTCGAAAGAAACTTGAATTTTTGAAAAAGAAATAAATTTGGCATGAATTATATTGCATAATTGAAAATTGATTTCGAATTGATGAACTCTATATACTTATTTTCTATAAATGATTATTTACTTAAATGCCTGATGAAATCTGTTGAGAAGTGATCATTGCTTACTGGGCTGTCTAGCTCATTATCTTCTATTTTACTATTTTTACAGATATTGAGGAATTAAGATGATACAAGATATGAATGGAAGAGTGATCAGAAGTAGAATCTTCATACTTTTATTTTAGGTTGAAAGGCTTATTGAATTTGATACAAAGCCTTTGAATCATTGTTGAATTTATTAAGATATTAAAGAAAAAAATTTAGGTCGTTATATTTTAGATTTAAATTGTTGACTAATTATTCCGCTGTTGTTTTAGGATAGTATGATAAGATGCCTTGCATGCTTATGGAAGAGTTTTCTATGAGTATGCGGCAGTTGCCATGACCCTCGATTCAAAATCTCGGGTCGGGGGCGTGACACTACTGTTAGAGAATCAGTTAGATAGGATTATCTTTAATAATGATACACGAGAAATACATGTCTTTTAGATGAGGTTGGGGCCATCTTCCATTGAGCACACATATCAATATCCAAAGGTTAATGAGGCAGTGGCTATCTTTTCCTTTGCTCTTGTGATCATACCATGAGTTAGTTAAGATGGTTGCCTTAATTCCAATAACAAGAGGAAAAGATTGAAAGAAAATATATAATACCTAGGCCACTGGATGAGGACCCAAGCTGCATCACGCACAAGCACCGTCGTAGGCAAATTCATGGTGTGCTTAGGAGTAGGCACTGCCTTAGGTGGTCCAATGGATGAGAGAAGAAGAAGAGGAGAGGGCATGCTCTTACTGTCTCTCCTATGCCCGAATACCTCCATAGCCCTCTCCTCCATCTTCTCTGTAGCTTTTCCTCCTTGCAATCTTCTTTCTCACCATCTCTCCCCCCATTTCTCGTATCTTTTCCTAATGTCTAACCCAAAACTCCAACACACTTTTTTATTCTCTTTTCTCGCATGCCCCCTATCTCTCGCTTTTTCATACTCTCTTTTCCTCTTATCCTTTCTGACTCATTTTCCTACTCCTTTTCTCTCGATCTTTCTTATTCTCTCTCTTCCTCTCTCTCTCTCTCTTGCTCCCCTAGTTCTTCCTTCCCAAATATGACCCACTGCTCTCTCACACAACTTTAGCTCCTACCCCATAGCCTCCTTCTGCTTTCTCCCCTCTAGCTCATCTCCTCTTTATTGCCCAGCTATGCAACCCAAGAGGGGGGGTGAATTAAATTTTTTAAAACTTTAAAATTAACTTTCAACTATGAGAATTATTTAACAATGAGCATGATAAATATGGAGAGTGAAGTTTATGCAAGGGGTAGAAGTTGGATGCAAGAATGCAAGAAGATAAAGAAGTTTAAAAGGAGAGCAAGTAAACACAACACAAACAAGAAGATTTATAGTGGTTCGGTACCAACCTTGCACCTACATCCACTCCCCAAGCTCCTACTTGAAAATTCAAATTCACTAAACTGTATTCAACCCGAATACAATGTTGGAACCTCCGACTCTAGCTATCCCAAGCTAGAACACTTATTTTTTAGATATAAGCCAACCCAATACAATCCGATTCAAGATTCGGATCAACCTTTCCACGTTTTGGATTCCTTCCAAAATAAAATAATAACTCAAAAAGAGAGTATAACAGTTAATTACACAGAAATTCAGATGTAGCTCATTTAATGAGCGAATAAAGTTTTAAATAACTTTACACAATTAGAAGGAAGCTTTTCTGATTTTCTTCAAGGTGGTTGAAGACTTGAATGAGCTCTTGAGGGGTTGGTGAACTTGAAATAAAAGCTTCTTTGACTTCAAGATGGCTCTTGTGTTAGGGCTGAAATGAATGCTTGAAGAACTTTTTCAAAACTTTTTCTCTTTTTCTCTTCTCTTTTGATTCCCTTCTTTAAGTACCTTTTATAGCTTCAAATAATGGTGGAAAGTAATCTGGACTGAAATAGAGCCGTTAGAGCACATTAAATGGGCATTAAATGCAATCAAAATAGGTTAAAAATTAATCGTTGCAAAAAATTTTCGTCACAGGGGTCGACTCATAGGGTCGACTCATGCTCATGGGTCGACTCATGGGATCGACCTCTGTGGAACAGAGCAGAAAATGATTGTTCTGTAATTTTGGCCTTCAGAGCAGCAGAGGTCAACTCATAGGGTCGACCCATGGGGTCGACTCACAGAGTGTGCCAGCCAAAAGCTTAGCGTGCCATTCAGCCCTTTTAGCCATGAGTCGACTCATGGGGTCGACTTAAAAATATAAACCTGATTTTCTTACAAAAAATACTTCCAAAAATATTAAAATTTCCTCCAATAGATTACACATCTTTTGTTCTTGCTCTTGAGGCTTCCGAATCAGATCTTGATAAAATTATGATTTTTCTTCTGAAATATAATAAATCTTTTTTCAAGCCAAAATCATTAATAACCCCCTCAAATGCTTTGTAATCATCAAAATCAATTCAAGAAGCAACACTCTTTCCCTTCTCTCTCTCTCTCCTCCCCATCGTTCCCTCCTTCCTCTTTGCATGTAGAAATGGGTGGGAGGGTATCGCACCTTCTTCTACCCTTCTTTCTTTTATTCTCCATTTTCTGCTATTGTTATAGACATCCGCAAAATTAGTAATATTTACAATTTCTAATAATTATTATAAATTAATTATGTAAATTGATATCATAATTCCAAGATTAGTTGCATATGAAATTTTATAATTATATGAAATTTAATTTATTATTGGAGTTCTGATAAGTAACTACATAATTAAATTATCATAATATGACTAAGCATGTAAAGTTGAAATTATTATATGTTCAAATATAAAACTCATAAGCAGCACTGAAAAGAAAAAAAAATGATTTATGTATGTATATATATGTATCATTTGATTGTGCTTAACTATATGGACCAGGACATGATTATATGATCTATGCAATATAGGTTAAATGTGGCCATGTGACCCACACCATAAGAGTGCATGTAGTCATGTGACCTACGCCATAAGGGTTAAATGTGATCATATAACCTACGCTATAGGGGTTAATTGGGTCTTGTGATCACTATTTTGGATAAGAATCCTTATCATAGTGGTTAAATATGGTCGTTGACCTACACCATAAGGATGTATGTAGCTATACTCTAGGCCATATAGCTAAATAGATTTGAAACTTATACATGAGATTCAAGTATTTGAATGTGAGTATGATTATGAGACCGAATATTTATTTGATTCTAATATGATATATGAATTCATTATATATTGATATTATTAAAAGGATGGAATACATTGTTTCAACATACGGTTAGTATTGAAAGAAAATATTATAATCCTATTCTACTTGTACAGATGTATCATATGTTGTATAATTTAAATAAGATAAATTACTTAATATGGCTTAATTAATCCAATTTTATAAAATAGATTTATTATTTACTGACTTGTGAAGCTTATAATTTTCATCTATATCTTTCTAAATCCAAGAACCAAGAATTAAGCTAATATCAACTTTTGGGGGAGAATATATAGAGGCCAGCTTGATTTTATGATTAGTAGATCTAGTCTTCATCAGTTCATGTACGTTAAAGGGTTGTTTGGTTCTACCAAAAAAAGGGTTGTTTGGGTATTATATAAAATAGCTTAAATACAAAAATTTTGAGATATAAATTTTGGAAGAAGACACATATTTTTGACATATAGTGGTGAGCATGATTATATGATATTTTAGTTGTTTTGATAATCATTACTACATATATATGAATTTTATGAATTCCGAGTT
The DNA here is from genome assembly GCF_000442705.2 of Elaeis guineensis. Lineage (NCBI taxonomy): Eukaryota > Viridiplantae > Streptophyta > Magnoliopsida > Arecales > Arecaceae > Elaeis > Elaeis guineensis. Next base: position 763,294 of record NC_025993.2, read on the forward strand.
ATGTTGGATTCTCTAATAGATGGAATGCCTTGCATTTTTATAGGTAGGACCGAAAAGGGGATCGGGTTGGCCAAAGGCTCATTGGGTTAGGCTAACTTCATATTCGACTATGAGCTAGGCTCGAAAAAGTTCGGATTAGGTTTAAGCTTAAATGCAAAGTCCATTTATTTTTTGGGCAAGGCTCAAATATGTCATTGACCTGGCCTTGGCTCGAGCTTGAGTAAGAACTGGAGCAAAGTCCAAATTCAAACCTATATCTATTTGTTTCTATTGTGAAGAGAGCACCAATAGTCCAACATCGATTATGAGTCAAAGGGGACTCACACTTATAAGGAGAGGATCATCCTTCCCATAAGAGGCATCTTTTAAAGAGCAAAATCATGAGACCTACGGGCCAGAGCGGACAATATCTCATGTAATGGGCCAAGCCCTTGTCCACAATAATGGTATGCTAGGTAGGAGCCAAGGTCCGCCTCGATTCTCTAAAGCTGAAGTCTGTCTTGACTGAATTATACACAAGCGGAGTCTCCTACCAAAGCAAACAATACCTCACATAATAGGCCGAACCCTTGTCCATAATAATGACGAGCCAGGTAGGATCCGAGGTATGCCTTGGTTCTTTGGGATTGAGGTACGTCTTAGCTAACTGTGGGACTCCTCGAACTGCACACATCAAAGTCTCCCTTGACTGAAAGGCTTTGTTTGTTGTTTTAATAATGTAGAGGGCACCAATAGTCCCACATCGATTGTGAGTCAAAGGAGACTCGTATTTATAAGGAGAGGACCATCCTTCCCATATGGGATGCCTTTTAAGGGATAAAATCATAAGGCCCAAGATGGATAGAGGCCCAAAGACCCAAGATGGCTAAAGGCCAAAGCAGACAATATCTCACATACTAAGTTATGAGTCCTTGATCGCAACAATGACACTAGGAGGGCACCACTTTACATGGACTGTGGGGCTCCTCTCCCCATATACTAATCCATATATGGGAGTACACAAACACTATCTGTAGGAGTACGCATCAGAGTCCCCTTTGACTGAGGTTGTGAGTGAAAGGAGACTCATGCTTATAAGGAGGGGATCATCCTTCCCACGTGAGACGCCCTTTAAAGAGCAAAATCATGAGATCTACGGGCTAGAGTGGACAATACCTCACATAACGGGCCGGTCGAGCCCTTGTCCATAACAGTTTCTTATGTTGTTTTATGGAGAGAATGATGAGGAAGTAAAGCACAAATTAGAATGAGTTTAGTTGAGAATGATATATCATATATCATTTATTTGTGTTATAAGAAAAAGTCCAATTATTAGCTAGATAATTTACTTATGAAGCAACCTTATGAAATATTAAACTTCAATCCAATTTGGCCCAAATGGATAATTTGGGTCAGCTCAACCGAGTTTGAGTTAGGCACGGGCCTAGATTATCCAAATATTTTTAAGCCTATGCCAGGTTGGAAGCCTAAAAAATATTTGACCAGGTCAATTTGGGTAGGGGCATGGCCTAGCCCTACTGGCCAGCTTGCTTTTCACCCTACATCTAATATATATATATTAAAATGGAGCTTCCATATTGAAAAGCCTCCGTCTGTCATGTGTCCATCTAAGAAAATCGGAGGAAGCCGCATTGGAGCGCTGAGGTTTTGAAAAAAGTATGGGAGTGCATGAGCCCATCTCCTCAGCGAAATACGATCGAGCGAGAGAACTTCATCTCCATAGGGGAACGAAAGAAGCTACTAGCATGGAGCCGTGGAAGGAGGTCCACGGATGGGTCGAGAACGACGACAGGAAAGCCATAGTTCGGGGACATTGAGGTAGGAGGCTAAAAAAAAAACGACACCACGTGGAAGAGGAGAAAGAAAAGACCTAATGCTAGATTCAGTAAGAAGGGGACCAACGAAGAAACCTTGAGCCTCACCCCAGGAGTTGGAGAAATTTACAATTTTTCCCTCTAAGTTTCTTCTCCCCTCCCTCCTCTATCCAGCGAGCCCTCCTAAGAAAAAAATCATTGCAATGAGTCCATGATGCACTTTCGTTTGTTTTCCTGCTCTCCCTCTCTCCGCCCCCTCCCGCTCTCTCTCTCCTGTCTCCTCTCTCTCCGACCCACCCCCGGCCTTTTATTTCTTTTTCATTTTAATTTGAGTTTCGAGCCCGACAACTATTGGGCGGAGACGAACTGGGTCCACACGGGCTAGGGGTGGGAAACCTTTGTTTTATTTTGGGCGGCGGAGCAAATGGAAACCATTGAATTAGATATCGCAGATCGATGACGTGGACCATTTGGACGGTACATGTGGGGTTGAGTGCGTTGTGTTTCTTTTGTGAGAGAGAGAAAGAGAAGTGCGTGTGGGTGGTGCCAGCGGGAATTTTTTTTTTCTTTCTTTCTTTTTTTCTGAGTTGTGGTAGAGGACTTGGGAAAGTAGATAATATCAGTGGAGAAAGTGTGAGCTCCTCTCCATCAGCGATCGGAGAAGGAAGAAAAGGGAGGAAGGAAATGGGCCTAACGGATTTGGATTTTGGATCCCAATCTGATATGAACTCCAGCATAGATCTATTTATTTAAACAGAGAATCTTGCATTTAGGCCCTTGGCAAAGGCTATATTCAATTAAGCCCTTTTGACAATTGACTGAACCATGTTGAGTTAATTTAGTTTAGGGGTGTTTTGCAATTAAATCCTGACGAAGTATTTATTATATAAAGGCCCTTTTCTACTGGATCTCCATAATTTTGGCTTTGAACCTAAGGGCACAAAAAATATTAATTAGGATTGTCTCCATGGGTCAACTACTACAATCATGCATATAAATACAAATACAATATGACTACTGCCTACCTCCTACTATTACTTAACTATCCATTCTTAAATGCATACAAAACGGACACAAACTACTAATCTCATATATGTATAGATCATCATTGTCTCTTAGTCATTTTGGATGAAATTCTGAGTTACTGGAACTAAGAAGTTATTAACAATTCAACCAGAAAATTTATCTATACCTTTTCTCTGGAGTAAATCTACTGAAAATTTAATAAAATAAAAAATTATATAATAATAAAATATATATTATTTTTATTGATAGACTATGAAGAAAAGAGATATGTGTGGGATGCAAATAGGTGGTCATGTTCTTCTTAATGATGAAGATTCTGGAATAATTGATGCTGAAAATGTTGATTCAAGAAATGATTTCTCTGTCAGTAAAAAATAAAAATAATTATGTTACTTTTTATTATTATATTATTTAAATATTTTAAATTTATGTTTTAATTTGAAATATTTGATTTTATGTTTTAATTTGAAATATTTGATATCACCTATGATATTTTTTATATTATATTAAATTTTTAATTTATAAAAATATTATTTAAAAAAATAAATACATGTCGTGCATCGCATGAGATTTTAAGCTAGTATTAAGTTAACTCTTATGAGTATATGGCAGCTTTCGTATCCTCGAATTATGATTCTAGAATGGGAGACATGATAGCATTGGCAGAAGTTTGAGATTCCGTCATCCTCTCTGAAACAAGGCAACATTACAGAACAACACCAAAGAAAGCAATATATAGACACACAAACATATACAGAGAGAGAGAGAGAGACCTATTATTTTAATTATTATTCCGTCATCCTCTCTGAAACAAGGCAACATTACAGAACAACACCAAAGAAAGCAACGTTACAGAACGACACCAAAGAAATGATAAATCATGAGTTAGGAACACAACAATTCGGAAGTTTGAAGTCTGAAACTTGTCACGACAAACCAAATGGGAAATCCATAAGCTCATGTATCCATAAGCTCATGTCTAATATATGTTTAATATCAATTTTTTGGAGCTAGGCCAGCCTTGATCTTCTCCACCTCCTCGGTGCTGATCTGGAAAGCCTGGGCAAGCACAACATCGGGCACCGGCGGAGAGGCAGTGAAGAGGGTGGCGGCAATGGCTTGGACCCCTGGGAGCTGGCTGTTGAAGGCGGCGATGACGGCGGCTGGGACATGGCCGTTGTTCTTCTGGAAGTGTACGAGCCCCCGGGGGAAGACGAAGACCTCGCCCATGGTGATGTTCTTGGTGATGAGCTTGTTGGCGGTGGTGATGAAGCCGACGTCGAGGGTGCCGTAGAGGACGAAGATTATCTCGGTGGCGCGGGGGTGGGTGTGGGGAGGGTTGAGCCCGCCGGGGGCGTAGTCGATGCGGGCCATGGAGACGCCCAGGGTGTTGAGCCCCGGGATTTTCTCCACGTTGGCCCCCGTCACCAGGGATCCCAGAGTATTGTTGGTGGCCCCCGGGGTGGCCAGTCCCTTGAAGAAGAAGTCGCCCTCGCTCACGTTGGCTTTGCATGCAAATCCGTTCACCTTCACAGCTGCAGTAGTGGTCAAACAGATGTATATCACCAATCGATGCATCTCATTATTAGTACTACAATGCAATATAATAGCCAAGACATGCATGCTTAATTAATTAATTATGGCTTTCTCATCTTTAAAATTAAGCCAATTAAATAAATGAATAAATAAAACGAGTTGAAGAGAACAGGAGTAATGTCAAGTCGATCGAGAGAGGGGGCAATCACTGGAGTTCAGATCGGCAACGCAAAGATCTTGGAGCATGTCGGGATCAGCGGCGAGAGAGGAGGCAACGAGAAAGAGAAGGGCGAGGAGAGCGAGGAGGGAGGACTTGGTCGACATCATTTAATTTGCTCTCTTGCTTATTATTAGCTTGGAAGGGGGATTTGACTTTTTGTAGCGCGGTAGGAGTTGAGGGAAAAGGGGGTAGAGGACTCGTATTTATAGGGGGATTGCGTTCGATTCCGAGTGGAAGGTGTGACGCGAGAATCTGCGCATGGATATAGCCCTGTGAAGCAAGACAGAATGACGAATGGATGGATAGAGAAAGGAGAAACCGAAGTATGTTTATTTAATGAGTTAAGACATGCAGGAAGCTGATTAAATTACTTGGACTGTTGCGGATGAGGAGAAGATATGGGTTCAGAAAATGATTACCCGGATGATTCATTGCTTTAGATTTGTTTAATTAGTTTTCTTATCTATGGAAATGATTTTGCTTTGTTAGTTGATTAGTAGCTATCGACTAGGTTTCTAGGTGGAAAAGACAATACTAGTTTTTTTTTGGTACGGTAGTTAGGCTGTCGTTTAAAAAGTTTTCCTATGATTGCATGTGTTCCAAGCCCACTTGACATTCACACGCCAATATCACTTGCATGTGTCCAGACTCAATTTCTCATGCTTCAATAATTCATGCGACTACATAGTAGTAGGGCATGGCTCGAACTGCTCTCGATCTGAAATTCCATGTTAGCATCCGCGGTTCATGTTTATAGGTCGATATCTATTCTTCTTAAGCTCTAGCATAAATAAACCCGGACAGCAATAATTCTTGAACAATGCTTCTTAATCTTTCCGTTAAGGCTGATCGAGGCGTGGCCAATTGGCTGACCTAGGTGCAACCTCCCTAATGTTCCAAACATGTACAACCGCGCGGCTGCAAGTGCACCATGTCCTCGGAATTTTGATTAGAGATAGAGATGATGACTGTGGAGGCGTTTCAACGCAGCTAGCTGGCTCTTGGGTTGCTACGGTCCCCAATCAGAATATGCCGCAGCCATCTCTCTTGATTGGATCGTTTAGCTACTCGTGCTTTCGAAAGGTTAATTTAGTCATATTAGGTTAGTGATATTATTGTTAGGTGTTACTTAAGAGACAGGAAAGAGTGGGTGGATAGATATTTTACCGTGCGAGGGTAGTCCTGATGTCACTGTTCGTGTCGGCGTCGGGTCGAAAAAAGCAAAGAGCGTAGCACTGCTGCCAAGTAAAGTGCAGCACAAACTTCACACCATCCGCCAAAAACTACCACCCAAAACCTGGGGGCCACCTTCTGTCTCTTTACTTATGGTTTTCCTAATGTCAATAGTTCAAAAAAAAAAAAAAAACTGTTTCATTATTTTTTTTAATTATTTTTTGGGTTTCGGGTGCTTTCTAATCTGTATGACTTGCGTTGGAGAATTTTTCCAGAATAAAATGTTCTGGTGACAGATCACATCGGATATTTATGGGTCATAAGCAGATATTTGGATACCGATTTCACCACTAGAAGCCTAAGCGAGCTTTATGGGTCAACCCTATCCAACTCGTCAACATGCTTCCTCCCACAGAGAAGGAATCCTGCGTCTTATCGTCTTACAAGCTCTTTACATTGGTTTAAGGAAGTGGATGAGTTAAGATATTGAAGATGAGTATAGAGTGGTTGGATCTCGTTATATAATTTAGTTCCAGTTGGAGGCCCTTCTACCTCCGCCCGCTGACCCTGACAATGCATGCACATTGCCCTGCAAACTTTTCAGCTTGCAGTTTGCATTCTAATCCCAACCTCTTTGGACAATAACGAAAACCAATAGCTCCTACATACGATAGTTCCTTTGCCGTAAGATTCACACTTGACACTTCATGCTCGTCGCCTGAAGTCCGGTCTTACGATTTTTTCCCGTAAACCCATTCATTATTGAATAATATCGCCACCATTCACCAGTTACGTAACTATATGAAAGGAACATGCATCCCAAGGATTCATTATTCAAAGGGAGTATCTCTGCTTTCACATGTCAAACGCTAAATCAGTGCGTGGAGCTTCCGTCATAGTAGGATTTGCGAAAGGCTGGATATAATGATAGATGAAACCTCACCCAATACACGGAGAGTCTGCATCCGCGTTTCCAATCCATGATGTTCTAGGTCATAATGAAACAGCTTTATCGTTGGATCAAGACACATCATCAAACATATATCACGACATACATAATTTAAAAATTGAAGAGCGTCCCTACCCCACAATAATGACTCGATATCTAAAATACTCCCCTGCTGCATCTCAAGAGTTCGATAGCATGGCACTGTCCGCGAACTGCTCTTATATTTGTCACTTGCATTGATCGAATCAGTCCTCTCGGGATGGGGCTCCACTGTGTTAAATAAATCGTAAAGCAGAAGGGGAAACCGGCCATCCTGTGTCTTTTCTATCAACTGCAGTCTGCAGCTATCAATGCAAACAAATGCCGGTCCCCGCCACACCCCACCCCCAACACCACCTCCCCCACGCGCCCACTCCCCCCCACCCCCAACCATATTTCTTCATCAAGTCAGACCTGCAAGAGACCACCAATCGTCTCCGAGCCGAAGATTTTAATTACACCAGCCAGTCGTGATAGACCTTACGATAGATTCCTGTTCATTCCATAATTTCATTAAGAACACGAGCAACCAAACAAAATGCTGTGAACCAGAGATTGGAGCTTCGTTCTGGGGAAAAGACTAGGACACAGCAGCTTCCATTTATCGGGTTCATAAAAACTAGATGACATAAACCAGAAAAAAAAAATAATAATAATAATAACTCAACCACCCCAGTATGCTAGAAAGTGCTGCTGACGGCATTACAACAAGCTCAACAACCTGTGCTTTAGGTCCAAAAGAGAACAAACATTGCATATCTGATTGATTGATTTTATCCCAAGAGCTATATGTAGAAACCTTTTGACTGCATCATGCATTGGGCTGCTTGCTTCGGCAAACATGGTAAGTTTGGCATGCAAGTGTAGCCATAGACCATACAGCTTTACTTGTTCCGGGTCTTTTCTTGATCATGTCATGAAAGAATAACTCACAGCCAACCAAACTGGGTGTTACCTGTCATGGAGGGCACCATAACTAACAGTCAAGGCAGGCTCGGTTACTCTAATACTATCAACACCATAAATATGCAAGGAGGAGATAATCAGTAACATCTATGTAATTCATTTATATTCAAACTTTGATTACACAAGAACATATGACAAAGTCTTTATTTAGGCCCAACATAAATCATAAATCAGTGAAATGGAAATAAATAAATTAGAATACATAAGGCATAAATTAAAAAAAAAAGGTGACTATTGAACCTTTTTTGCTTGCAAGATAAGCATGCATCCTCATTAGTCCCCTGAACCTGAATTATAATATCCCTTCTCACATGGAAAAAATAACAATTGGCCTAAGTTGACTAGATGTTCAAAAATATACGAAATGATCTCTTCTATTAAAAAAATTACTAACTGTTCCATTTATACCTGCCAATCTTTCTGGACCCCTTTAGTATCTTCCTTGGCATCCTTATCCCTTTTATCTGCCACCCACATTCTGATTAATGTGGTATAGCTATTGATGCAATGATAGGTATAATGAACAAGCATTAGATCACCTATTTATAGTGGATTCATAAGCCTTCATCTTTGTTTAGTGAATGCATGGCTACACCCACTGCCTTTGCTAATTTCATCAAGTACTTTCACAATTTCTATATAAAATATCATCTTCCCCAATTCTCGTTGATGAAGAGAGCCTTTCCCCATTGGTGTGTTCTCAAATCTTCATTGCACATGGCCGTGACATCAAAGCTGGTTATTTACCATATTATCCACAAAAAGTGCAATTCTCATACTAATTCCTCTCCTTAACCTTCCCTATCTTTACAACAAATTCAAAACTCTTAGCCATATTTTGATTATGTACATAGCCCTCTTTTATCACCAAGCACTCCCGTCCAATACAACATTGTGAGATTTATTAGTTGTTACATCTATCAATTTATAGTGAGGTTTGAGAATTAGCTTTGGTTTTGACTCAATCATAATGAGCTCCCTTTTAAAATTCTTGATGACTAGGATGGGTGGAAGCCTAGCCAAATACAGGAGTGAGGACGTGATCAGACCCAACTCTCTTGCATCAACACAAAGAATTAAGGTTCGCCCTCTTAGTATGGAACCTATACCAGTATCATCATATTACAGCATCCAATACACATTATGGTATGATCCAGCAAGCCGTATCGAATGTCGGTACAATATAAGACTGCATATTAGTTCAATATCAATATAGCATGGTACAGTATATTCGGTATAGTGCCGACCGGTATGGTAAACCTTGCAAAGAATTTACTATGAAAAACTCCATACATAATGAGTTTCAGTTTTGACTGTGTTGGTGCTCTTGGCTCCATTTTCAAATGAAAATTATTAAAAAAAGATGTGTTAAATTGTTGATTCACACTAGGATAAATCAAAAAATCTAAAGAAAAACTAATGAATGAGAAAAACCAAGTTAGGCATCATTTCATAGCATAGACCTTCGTAAATATCATTTCTTTTGTCACAATGATAGAATTAAAATATGATTTTTAAAAATGTAATGTAAAACAAAAAAATCATGTTCACAGTTTGATATATCATTTTGTTGTACCATAGCAATCTTACAAATGATAAAGTAAAATGCCTAAGAAATTTGAACTTTAGGTTAGAGAAACCTAACTTAAAAGATTAATACTTTCTAAACCTCTTTATAATATAATGTTGCGATGCTCCCAAAACTCTCCAAACTTCCAGGATCAAAGTTTAAACAAGTTGAAATGCTTACCCACATTTGAAATGTATGAAAGAAAAGCAAAAAATAGCACATATTTGTAACAAATTTGGCTCCATAAGTTAGCGCTGGACAAAATTTGGAAGCCAGGTCCAATCTTTATTGGTTATCACTGAAACTGAGACAACCCGGCTTTGGTTTTAGGAAACATGTAAAAAGAACTTGCCCAATTCTCAGGGGCATGCATTGATCATATTAATTTACGGCCCAAAAGCATCTACCAATTTCTGCACTATTGAATTTGAATTTGTTTTTGGCTCACCATTCTTTTCTGCCTTTGCAGAAAATAATAAAAATCAACATAGGATATCAACTTGCTGTTTAATTAATTTAGACTGCTTTTTTCTATTTAAAGAAATGCATTACAAACAATGACTAAAACATCGAATTCCAGACATCAATAATTCCAATACAGCATATGCAATCATCATCACTATCATCTAGCCAATTTATAGCAATGCACCTATGATATGAGAGATTTCATCTATATGACAAATGAACAAGAAGTATGAGTTAGTGAAGTAAGACCATGTCGATAGAGAACTCCATTGTTTTGCCATAGCTAATGATACTCATCAATGCTGCTTTATATGCAATTTATGTACATATGTCTCAGTATATATGCACCATAGTATCTATCAATGTATACTTTGTTTGCTTCCCAAAAGGGTTGCAATCATTTTGGTGCACATTGAATCTTCCAATTATGTTAGCAAGGAAATAGTCTCAACTACCAACAATCAATATTAATTGACGTCAAAAAATCAAAAAATGATTTTTTGCATACCTACCTTCCTAAATACTGTAATTTGCGTGAATACCCTCTGAAAACTAATATTTGCATGTATACCTTTATAAAACACTTATTTTGCATGTATACCTTTCTTTTTCCTTTTCTCCTGCATATATACCCCCACCATCTAAAGCTGTTAAGAAATGGTTTCTAATTTAAATGACTGAACCCTTAATGAGTAGGCATGCAATACACACATACACACATATATATACACACACACATGTATACACACACACACACACACACACACATATATATATATAAAGACACACACACATATATATATATAAGGGTGTATATGCAAATAGCAGCTTTGCAAAGGTATTCATGCAATTTCACATATTTAGGAGCATTTACATACAAAAAAAAAAATTATTTTTATTTTTATCTATCTCAACTTGTTTAAATACCTAGATTATTCTCATACTCACTCCTTAATATTTTCGGTGAAAACACTGCTCAAGAAAAGAGATTTATACCCTCTCTTTCTCCCTAAAATAAATAAATTTATTCATAGGCCCGATTCAAGCTTTATTCTCTAAGTTCATTCTTGCATATGTCAAGATTTCACATGTTAGCTAGCTTAAGGTATAAAAAAATAGAAACTAGGCTCAAGAGATTTTCGCTCGTTTCATAGCTTGCTTGACCATGCCAGAGCTAAGCTAAGCTTTGGTCAAACTCAAACAAGCACCTTACTTGTTTGAACAAATTGATCGTGAATTTATTTATCCTTGTTGCAAATGCGTAATTATAGATGTTATTTATGAGCCATTATAAAATTTATAAAAAAAATCAAAGGTGCCTCAAAATATAGGGCTTCTTGCAGCCAAAATCCGAGTTAGAGAGATTTGACGAGCTCCAAGTTGGAGAGATCGGACGAGCTTTGAGCTAGAAAAATTGGACGACCTAGTGAATGATGAATGATGGCCTATGATTAGGCTCAGACCAAAAGATCTACTAAGAGTCTTCATCCTAGCCACAATCTTCCTTATTAGCTAGTCAAGAAAGGTCTAGATTTTTTTTTTTGTTTGACTCAAATATCTATACTAGCAATCCTCTTATCTTTATAATGAATTGGCTTTGATTGCTGAATTGAAAAGTGAACCTATCATTAGTTTCAAAAAATTGAAGCTCCAAAGAAGATTGACTTAAGGTAATATCCAACATAAGCCATGACCTCCTATTACATAGCCACGGAAGTTGTTAGTGAGTCTAAAAATTCTGAAGTCCTTCAATGATTTTGTTCAAGGGTGATTGATGTTGTTCTTTCATCCATGAGCACAAAGAAGCTTGATCATTGCAATCTATCATGTGCCTCTAAGAGATTTTAATCCCATTATATATACTAATATATACCCTCTTATATGCATATATAATAATAAATATTACAAGCTGATTTTCGATGAAATAAGATAGAATGATTATTATAAATAAAAAAGAATAAAGTAGAATAAACTCATAACTGGTGAAAGAAATTTCAAAACCTCTCTTTGTTATCTAATCATTGAATCTATCTTTTTTCATGAGCAATGTTGAAATAGAAGTGAGTATGAGTATAATCTAGGCATTTAAACAAGTTGAAATAGATAAAAATAAAATTATTTTTTTTTGCATATAAATCCTCCTAAATATGTAAAATTGTTGAATACCCTCGCAAAGCTACTATTTGCATGTATACCCTTATAAATTTTTTTTTTGCATTCCTACCCATTAAGGAAAAAAGAAAAAAGAAAAAAAAAAGGGTCTATGTGCAAAATAAGTATTTTATACATGCAAATATCAGTTTTGCAAGGGTATTCATACAAATTACAATTTAGGAGGGTATGTACACAAAAAATCCAAAAAAAAATTAAAGAAGGGGTTGAAGCCCACATTTCTTTTTGAATTAGAGGCTCTGCCCTATTTCGATGCATGGAGGAGAGAGGGCTTCAACTGCTGCTTATCGCGCTGCCCTCTCTCTCCCTCCATCCCTCCCTCCCTTCCCTCCCCCCTTCCTCTTTTTCCTTCTCCCTCTCCCCCTCCCTTGCCAGTTTCTCAATTTCATTGCTGGAACTATCTCGATCCACCGCCAATATGGCTTGATACACTCCAAACCGGATAGTTCAGGACGATTCCACCTTCCTTGATTGACATCAAGTAAAATATCGTAGAGGATTGTCGTTAGCTTTCTTAAAGCATTCTTCCAACCATTTACACAACTTCTAATTGTGGCATTTAAATTAAATACCAAAATGGTTGCTGCAAGCTTGTATTTTACCTTGATTAGCACTTTTCCTTGTTTAATAAGTTATGACCAACTACACTCACAATATTCTTTGCCTCAACTGGCATTACATTCACCCCTAATGCCTTTTCACTCTAAATCATTTGCAAATATAAGCGCAATTTAGTTGCTTTAAATAACTGGTGGAATACATGCATCATAATTGCTTTTCAGAGTAGAAACTGGGTTGGATAAATTCTGACCGAATATGTTTCTATATTCGAATTAGGTGCCATTCAGATGTACAAATTTATGGATGACTGCATTTTGACAAGTCTTAAAGTTCCCCAGATATAAATCCAAACCAGATTTGAGATGCATGTCCAGGTTTGAACCCAGATACCTGACAAGTTTTATGAATCCAAGTTCTCATTCTCCAACCTGATGCATCAGTCCCCTTGTCTTCTATCTCACTTCTCATTCTCAACTAATCCCTGATTCCTTATTTTATCACTTCTCATTCGCAATCAATACCCTGATTGTCAATTTCCATCAAAGACCTAACTGTCAACCATAACCCCTCAAGAGCTGAACACTGAGCCTAAGTGCCAAAATCAAACTTCCCCTTTTTCTTCTACCTCAAGATTTGCAAAAATGTCCCTCTTTACCTTCAGTATTGTTTGTTAATAGCTGATTTCTAGCATAGACCACTGCACCATCAGATTCTACCGCATGTATCTTCCCCGCTAGCCACACCACCTTACTGCTAGGTGAGGCTGGTGTTCAATATACGAGAGAGAGAGAGAGAGAGAGAGAGAGAGAGAGAGAGAGAGAATTTTGCTAGCATTTTAATTGGAATTTGGGAACGAAATAGATAGTCATCATTTATTGCTATAAAGATAGTTCATTTATCCACAATAATTTTCATTTACAATTGACAAAAGTTGTATATAGCAGAAGAGGGCATTATTCATCTTCAGTTTTTTGCATGATAAATATTTTATTGTCTATAAATTACACTATTTTAGTATATTTACTTCATATTATATTTTTTTCCTCCCAAATCCTCATTTAGCTACTGGTTCTCTTCTTCACAGCCTATTCTAGGTCTATGTGATAGTGAAGGGAAAATGAGCTTGATTTAACAGTTAGAAGAACATGGGTTGGTTGGTATATAGTTTTATGTTTTGTAATCTAGATATGACTTAGGGATGAATGGTACTCTTTGATTCATTAAGCAAAAATTACTATTTAATTTCATCCCTTAGACTGGTTATATTAACATTTTTACATCCATGAAAGGATGAGTTTTGCCTGCAAGCTGACACTCTAAGATTGATAGATGGTGTTTTAACTCCTTGGGAGGATTATCATGATTGTATCTTGGTTTGCAGTTCAAATGCTTGATATGACTTTGTTGAGCACTTCTATAACAATGGAAATATAGCTTCAAAGTTCAAAAGAATGAATACTCTATTATCATATCTCTTTTCAAAATGAAATTCAAGGATTGCCGGTACAGCCACCTAAGACATTTCACCAAGTTTGTCTAATTGGCTTTTCTGACATCCTCCAAAGTCTTAAGAATATTTTCCTAAACTGTTCTTCTTTAATTTCAATCACAATTTGTGTTTACATGCACCATACAAACAAGTCAATAGCTAGTCTACATTAACTTAGACCTGCATGAGGCATCAAACTCCATTTTATAAATATGAACTTGTTGAAAGAACTCCTCATCCCTTAATTCTAGTCAATCCCCTGAATCCAACCATATTCAAGCTAATGTTGCTCTCCATTTATTCTGTTTTGGACCAAATATGTAATAGCCAGCATAATAATGTGCTGCCTGATATCTTAGCTAGTATCCTAAAATCAGCCATTGGCTGTAACTAACGAAGCTCAATAATATGCCTAAGCTCAATCGACCACAGGGGTACTTGTATCTGGTCAACAATGAAAATCATTGAGCAACAATCAATGGTATTCTAATGCCTGGAGTGTTGTTACTACCTGGTGACATCTCCAAGGAAATAGTCAAGCAACTAGCTTATTGCTATACTAATTAACCAAGTCCATGAAATAAAAATTTTAGATTTGACATGTCATGTGGCAATGCATTAACTAAGTCCTTGGGCTACTGGTGAAGCAAAGTATATGATTCACCTTACTACCTTTGTTAAAAAAGATATTAGATTTTAAATTTTCTTTATTATATTAAAATTTGTAAAATAATCTGGCATTTATAAGAACTAAAAAATGTCAACACGTATTTTGACAAGTAATGAGAATTTCAATCAACATGCAGAAAAAAGTGGCAGGATATACACTTCTCACATGCTTCCTATGCCAAAAGAACCATCAAATACATACATAATATACATATATATCAGAAGCTAGAAAGCATGCAAAGACACTTCAACAAACTCTTACAATTTCAACTAGAATAGCAAATCTAGTCATGTTAACAATTTCTAGCCCCCAGCATAAATTTTTTCTACTAAATGTGGTGAGATGTCAAGACCAACAACTGAAAGAAGAAAAGAAAGATGAAAGAAAAGAAAA
The DNA here is from genome assembly GCF_000442705.2 of Elaeis guineensis. Lineage (NCBI taxonomy): Eukaryota > Viridiplantae > Streptophyta > Magnoliopsida > Arecales > Arecaceae > Elaeis > Elaeis guineensis. The sequence continues at coordinate 778,337 of NC_025993.2, forward strand.
GAAAAACTAAGGTAGCCACTGAGCAAGATCAAATTGTAGAGGAGAGAATTTTAAAATGCAAGTGAATGAGAAACTACTACAAAATTTAATCAATCTATGATATTTATTTAAAAAAAAAACTTTAAGTGCCAACATATATTGGGAACAGAAGACAGGACTATCTTAGAAGGATTTACAAAGAATTGAGAAGTAAATTGTCATTTGGCTTGGACAAAATAAGTGGGGAAATGATGGAATATTTTCATTTAATTTAGAGGTGGTATTGTTAGCAGAAGCAACAAATGCGGATTGGCTTACATAAGGTGCATGGAAGATGGCCCTGAAACAGCAGCAACCTGCTGAGCTCTCTGGGTTTCACATCTGTACAGGCCTTTCAGTTCTTTCTTTGCTCTTCGTGCTTCTCTTTTCTCTTCTTTTACGGCAGCCTGCTTATTACAGCCACAGAATTTACATAAGCTCCACAAGTTCTATGTACAACAATATTACAACAATCCTGACATTCTAAGGCACAATAAATCATAATTATCTAGCATAAAAGCACACCTAAAAAAGAAATTCCATAACCATCATAACTACCAAGTGTTGTCCCAAATATTAGGTTTCCTTAAAGAGATAATATTAGAAGGGATAAAAAATGCAGATGTACGTCTTATTATGAGAACAGCTAAGCAGTTGCAGACATGCAGTTAAACAAGATAAATTCATGCTGAGAAAATGTTCTGAACAATTGAAGCCTTCAATTCTCTCGCAACGATGATAAATATCAGCAAAGTTCTAGAAAAATCAAACCCAAAATGAACAATACATGACTTTTATAGCTTAGTTCATGGCATCAACGTTGAAGCTAATTATCCAATTCCAAATATCCTTAATTATCTTGCTCCATGAACAATTAATTACCATATAGAAAGTCATTAAGTTCTAGAAATTAATAACTTATGTGCCATGAAATATTAATAGCAAGAATAGTTTCTGAAAATAAAACCTAAAATTAAAATTTGATATCTCATGAAACAAGACAATTTTTTTTTTTCAGAATATGGTGGGAATGCCTTTATTCCAAGTCAAACTCAGAACCCAGCCCCAGTGCAAGGACTAAGGAGAGAGGTGCTCACCAGCGCTGAGGAAAACAAGATATTTGAAAAAATGACCATTTCCATTCAATTCTATTTCTTTTTGCAAACAAATTGTCAACAAGCACATGAAAACTACTTGATTGGAGTTACCTTGCGCTCTTTCTTGTCCTCCTTTGATTCCCCACGTTGTCTCCTCTTTGGCTTGTCAGCATCTGATTTTACTGTTGTTTTTAAATTTTCACCTGTTTTTTTCTTTTGTGGTAAGTACTCCACCGGAAGCTTTTCTTTTCCTCGAAGTGCAATCACATTGCTCTTGGCAACTAAGTCTCCAGGAAAATTTTTTGGAATACGCTTTTTAGGATTCTCAGGAGCCTGTATTTTTCCAGGGTGATTGTCCAGATTGGAATATGTAGAAACAATAGTCTCACAGTCCCATACTTCAGATTCTTCACTACTTTCCTCAACCACAATCTCTTCATCATCTTGGCTCTCATTACAGTACTGTTCAGCAAACTGTGCACACCTGCGGATAATATCAGCAGATGCATCCAGCTGTGTCTCTGTGCTTGGCACTTGATGACCATGTACATAAACCCCTGGCACCCTATACTTGTCATCAAGTTCCAAATCATCCATTGCATACTCTTTAAGGACATTTTTAATCTTACTAGCAAGCAATTCACGTTCAGTATCTACATAAACAGCATCATCATCTTCACTGTCATTATCGTATTCTCGCAGTGTGAGCTGTAACAAAAGAGAAAATATACGTGACTGTAAGATATGGGAGAGATCACAGGTTTATAGGGAATTTACTTAATGAAATGCAACATCTGCAATCTTGTAAATTAAAGAATAGACCCTCGAAACAGCAAAGTGCTAAAATATAGCAAACATGCCTCAATCTTGAAATTCCATGACAATATGTTGGTGAAATATGGAACTACTAATACTACACCAATGTTGATTTCACATTATTTAGTACTTGTTTCATTCACCAGGATGATGATACATATATTCATGTCAGATTATGCCAACAACCATCACCAATTTCAATTTTATATATGCTAAATGTCAGATTATTAGATACCACAACATGCAATAATGGAAGATCTCAACCATAACAACTCACCACCCATAGTTACCATCACCACATTCAGTAAAATAGAAGATGTTAAAAACCAGAAAATGCCTATTAATAGTTCTTGAAGCATGTTGCATATGCAAGCAAGCAACTATATATGTAGACATTAACAGTTAACTACTACCAATAAAAACTTACAAGCGAGTTAAGGGCACTAAATCATAACAATAACTAATTAACTATAACCATCAGGACTAATAACCAGGGGTGCACATTGGTCAGGGTGGTTAGGGTTAGAGGCCAACCTAGAATCAATCTGATCTCAATCAATTCTCGTCTTTTGGAACCAGAACTGAATCAATAAATGTCATAGCCCAACCAAATCAAGATCTGGTCAGTTCGGACACTTCTCGGGTTATCCCTTTCTTAAAAACATAAATTATTGAGTTTATTTAGGAATAATATAATTCCTCGAGACTCAATGAATATAAAAAAAAAGCTATCATTGAAGATGTTTAGTAAAACTAACAAAAAGATCAACAACTACAAACTAACAAGACACAGAAGATATAAAGTTATAAGCTAATGATAATGAATGAAGATCTCTAATATCACAAACTCCAACCCAAGTGTATATGTGTGTGTATGGATTGGGTCAAGTCAGGTCGGGTTACCTAACCTCTTAACCCAGACCGTGCCTAATCTAATTGCTTTATTTTGAAGAATCAAAACTGCAATGACCCAAACTTATCTAAAATGTGAACCAAACCAGCCCAACAAGATTGGTCTGGTTCGATTCTTGGGCTCGCCAAAATCAATGCAAACTCCTATATATAGCAATATTTGTTTAATAATGGAACATCATGTTCTCAAATTTTTTGGTTTACTTCATTATATGTTACTTAATCCTACAGCTTAATGTTATGTGGTCAATATTTTTTTTTTTTTGTTTCTATATGTCTCTACATCTACATCTTTCACCTGTTCGTCTGTTTAATGGATTATGCTCATTATTTGATGTCATAGTTTGATAATCCCACAATACAAGAGGTCATAGTGATCACCAGAATTCAGTGTCTCAATGGGGTTTTATCGAACCAAACCTGAAATAAAATCCATCCAGGATAAACCCGAGGGTTGCCCTAGCAGAAATATCAGTAAGTTCGAATTAAATTGGCTAAAAGTGCCACCTGACTTCTGACCTAAAAGCCAAAATGGGTTATGTGTTGCACATGTGCGTATAGTATGATTGCTTGCCAATATGTACAATTATTGATAATTTGAAATAACATTTGTGTCACTGGGATTAAAAGGACAAAGTGACAGGTCGTTTGTCACATAAATGGCAGATCAAGTTATGAATTTATTCTTGAATGTGTTGGGTGGTGGTTATAATAAATCCAGAAGTCATAGCCGCTTTCTATTTAATGCCGGCATTATCATGACTCCACTTGTTCCAGTCAAACATGACCCCAAGAGTAAAAGAGTGTAACAGTTAAAACATTTAGTGTGTAGAAACATTGAGAGAGTGTTTAAGTAATGTTAGAATAGCTTTCTAACTCATTCATTCAATTTACAGTCTAAGCTCCAAAAATATACAAATATCACCTCCATAACATTGTAATTAAAGGAGCTAGAGGAGAGCTCCATCCATGTTTTGTTTTGTCATAGGCTTACTTTTTGAAGAGGCATAATTGAGGCAAGCAATTGTTTTGCTAGGATAAAAATACATAATCTAGTTCAACCTTAGAGATGAACAACTCCATTGATCCATCTCCAGTGATTGTAAGGGTCTCTCACTTTATTTGGTTTAATTATTCTCAAACTATATTTGCTTTTAGTTTTTCAAAAGGAAGCATGACCTTCTAAGCTAGTGGGATACAAGCAACTATAAGCCTTACAATAACAAACATGCCTGTACCTTAATGCTTTCTAAAAATAAGAGACTTGGGATGACTTACAAGAACTTTTGTTCAAACTTCATGTCCAAATTGACAAATTGATGGGCTAAAAATTCTGAAGTTTTACGAGGTTTCTCCATACAAAATACAAATAATACAAATGTTAACAACAGAAAAGTGCAGAGCCACATCATAAAAGTCAAAGTTAACAGCGACTACATGATCATTGAAATCATGTTTAGCCCACTATAAGAAATTGGTAAGTTAGATACAATTTTCCTCCAATAATGACAGGTATGTTCCGACAATGAGCTAAGTAATCTAATACAAGTTAACCTGTATAGCTTTTATGGAGGCATATCTCTAATTTGAATGACTTCACTATTCAATGGGTCCTTCCTACGTGTTAACTAGAAGAAACTGGCAAGTTACATATAACTTTCCTCCATGATAACAAGTATGCTCTAAATCGATGAAGATGTTCAATGAAAAAAGAATATTGTCTTTAAGGCACGAATTGTTAGACTCTGCTAGCCCTAAAGACCTTAATAATGCTATAACACACATTGGTTATCAATATGCCTGACAGAAGATGCAGTCATGTTCAGTTGTTGGTCAGTTTGTGTGCATGTGTTTGTTCACATAACTATCAGATGAATAGCTAAGCACTTAAATGCTGACAAATAGCTAAAGCAAGAATTGTTATTCATGGGTATGGTATATGTTCTACGATGTATCTAAAAACTTCCACACATCATTACAGCATACTGTTTAATTCTTTGCATTTTTTCTAAAAATATGTGGATCACAGGACAAGCCAGTATGATATAAAAGGGAATAGTGAATAAAACACAGAAACTCACAAGATCAAATTGCTCATCCAGAAGTCGACGAACTCTTGGCTTTTCACCACCCTTAAGTTCATCTTCTCCATTTCCCTGAGCAAATTCATTCTCCTGCTCTGCCCACCGGCTATCTCTTGCCATGCCAACCTCTTCTTTGGCAGCAACCTTCTCACCACCTCCCTCCTCCTCCTCCTCCTCCTCCTCATTTATTTCGTCCTCTCCTTCAGGAAGATTTGCCTTGACCACGAAATCCTCCTCCAAATCCTCAACATCCGATCCAAACTGTGACAGATCATCATCATCCAGCAACTTCGCCACATCAGGATCCACTGCCTTCTGAACCTTAACACCAACAGTCTTCGAAGCAACAGTATAGATTGAATCCCCATTCGACTCATCACCGACCGCAGAGCTAATTCGAAGCCTTGAAGCGTCGTAGGCCTATTAAATTGATGGGGAAAAAAATATCAGGAAAAGGAACCAAGTTGCCAGTTCCAGGCAGTCAATCAATCAACCAATCAAACTGGAAGAACAAATACCTTAACATCGAGCGGAACCCAATCGAACCTGGCCTTGCTGTTATGGTAGTAGGAGGACCCACCGCCGGCATTCTTGATCTCACGGAGATGGATGAGGTAATTATAACCATCGTCGGGGAGCCCCAGCTCCAAAATCTCCCGCCTCACGTGGTCTGGAAGGGCGTTCCCGTTGCGACCCCGGGATGCGCCGCCGACGGCGCCAATCCATGGCGGCGGGGCGCTCCCATCGTCATCGGTGTCGCCTGGCGCATCGGCGAAGATGGAATTGGCATCATCGACCTCGGGGAGGACCTCCTTGCCGTCGCCATCGCTGCAATCCTCCTCGTCGAGGAGGCCGTGGACGGAGTAGGGATTGTTGTCGACCCGCACGAAGACGCGGTCGGACGCCGGTGCGCCGCCATCGTCGGCGGCGGAGGTGGCGGGATAGGAGGAGGAATCGCGGGCAAGAAGCTGAAAGATGGCGGAGTTCTTCTTGTCGATAAATTTCTCTTGCGCCCCATCTTTGTGCGAAAAAGAGGCTTAGGGTTTTTTGGGTTTAGGGTTTGGCGGCGAATATCCGAAGCACAAGCGGGAAAATGCTGGTGCTGGGAAAAACAACTGCCTCTTATCGAAGTAGCGAAAGCCCGTTATGTCACCGCATGCGGTGCAACCGCTTAATAAAAGGGCACGCAGCACATTTAAATGAGATAATATCATTTTTTTTATAAAATAAAAAAAATAATATTATTATTTTTTGATATTTTATATAATTTTTTATAAATATATATGAATATATAATTTTATATATATATATATATATATATATATATATATATATATATATATGACTTCTTAATGTCTTGTATGACTTTCTATTAGTATATATGGCATCCCAAATAATATGTATGATTTTTGTGAATATATATGACATCCTGAATAATATATGGCTTCGTAACGCCTTATATGATTTCTTATGAGTATATATGACATTCCGAATAATATATATGACTTCTCGTGAATATATATAACGTCCTAAATAATATAAATAGTTTCCTAATATCTTATATGATTTTTTGTGAATATATGACATTCTAAATAATATATATGACTTTCTGTGAACATATATGACGTCCTGAATAACATATATTGCTTCCTAATACCTTATATGACTTCCTGTAAATACATATGACATTCCGAACAATATATATGACTTCCTGTGAATATTTATTAGGGTTTAGGATTTAGGACTTCATATGTATTTACAGAAAGTCATATAAGGTGTTAGGAAGCAATATATGTCATTCAAAACGTCATATATGTTCACAGAAAGTTATATATATTGTTCAGAATGTCATATATATTCACAAAAAATCATATAAGATATTAGGAAGCTATATATATTGTTTAGAATATCATAGATATTCACGAAAAGTCATATATATTATTCGGGATGTCATATATACTTATAACAAGTCATATAAGACATTAGGAAGTCATATATTGTTCAGAACGTCATGTATATTCACAGGAAGTCATACATATTATTTGGGATGTCATATATACTCACAAAAAGTCATACAAGGCATTAAGAAGTCATATATATATATATATATATATATATATATATATATATATATATATATATATATATATATATATATATATATATATATATATATATATATATATATATATAAAATTTAAAATATTATAAAAATATAGAAAGTTATATATATGGTTCAGAACGTCGTATATATTATTCTGAATGTCATATATATTCATAGAAAGTCATATAAGATATTAGGAAGCCATATATATTATTCAAAATATCATATATATTTACAGGAAGTCATATATATTATTCTGGATGTCGTATATATATGCAAGTAGTCATATAAGGCGTTAGGAAACAGTATATATTATTTAGGACGTCATATATATATTCATAAAGAAGTTATATATATTGTTTGGGATATCATATATATTCACAAAAAGTCATACAAGTTATTAGAAAGTTATATATATTATTCAGAATATTATAAAGATATATAAAGTCATATCTATAATTTAGGATATCATATATATATATTCACTAGAAGTCATACAAGATATGAGAAAGTAATAATATTGTTCTTTATTTATTATATCAAAAAAAAATATTTTCATTGCTAAAAATTAAGAAAAAAAAATTGAGCGGTATTAAATATCTATTCCATCAAAGTACGCTATGTATCTCAATATTATTGGGTGATGCGCTTGCACAAAAACTTTCTCTACCAACTTACCATGCCCTGTTTGGCACTGCTTCAAAGTTTTTTTTTTGGCTTTAGCTATTTGCCAGCAAAAGCTATGATTTATCCTTATATCTTTGGAGATATACTTTATTAACTATAATATATTTATTAAATAAGATTCTTACTAAATTTGTTCCTACCACACCATATAAAATATGACATGGTAAGAAGCCGAGTCTAGGTCGTCTGAAAATTTATGGATATCCAGCCTATATGAAAAGACAGATGACTGATAAATTAGAGGATAGATCTGCCATAGCTCACTTTATGAGGTATCCGAATGAATCCATAGGATACTACTTTTACTTTCCATATGATAACAATATGATTGTGAGTCATTATACTATATTTTTAAAAAAATAGTTTATCCAGGATAGTAGCAATCGGAGGTTAATTGAGCTCGAAGAGAAGATCTCTAAAGAGCAATGAGCTATAGATCCTTAAAAATCCATAATTAATGAACTAGTAGTTAATTTTTCTCTACCACCTCATAGATCTAGTAGGATCTCCTATCTTCCTGAAAGGTATATAGGTATGTTTACAGAGGATGTTAAAAAAATATTCCTTATGGGAGATAAGGGTCATGGAGATGATCCAAAATACCTTTGACGAGGCAATATCGGACATCGATTTTGAGAAACGATTAGATGCAATGAAGTCAAAAATTATCTCGATGCACTCGAACTAAGTATGGACCTTAGTGGATCCACCAAAGAGTATAGTATCCATTGGGTGTAAATGGATCTATAAAAAAAAATAGGTACAGATAGTAAGGTAGAGATCTATAAAGCTAGGCTTGTGGTAAAAAATTATAGTCAATATGAAAGTATTGATTATTAGTATATCTTTTTATCTGTAGCCATGCTGAAATCTATTCGTCCTTTGCTTGTTGTTGTAGCACATTATAATTATGAAATCTGATAGATGGATATAAAAATTACTTTCTTAAATGGATATCTTAAGGAAGATATATATATGAAGCAACTTTTAGATTTTACTTTCGATGATAGAGATCATAGAGTCTGCAAGCTGCAAAGATTCATATACGGATTAAAGCAAATTTTTTGGAGTTAGAACCTTCATTTTGATGATGCGATCAAATCATTTGGTTTCATCAAAAATGAGGAGGAATCCTATGTATACAAAAGGATCGGTGGGAGTACAGTAACATTTTTCATACTGTACGTGGATGATATCTTTCTTATTGAAAATTATATTTTCATACTGACCTCGATCAAAAGATGGTTGTCCAAAAAATTTTTTATGAAAGATCTAGAAGAAGCATCCTATATTATTGAAATAAAAGTCTATAGGGATAGATTTAAGAAAATACTAGGCTTGTCACGAAAGCTGTACATAGAGAAAGTATTGAAGAGGTTCGACATGAAAAACTCTAAAAGAGGACTTCTACCTCTTAGGCTTGGTATTCATCTTTTCAAGAAGATATGTCTGACTATATCTGAAAAAATTCAATGTATGAGTAGGATTTCTTATGTCTCAATGATAGAGAGCCTCATATATGCTATGCTGTATACTCGACTTGATATTGCCCTTACTATGAGTGTCGCGAGCAAGTATCAGTCGAATCCAGATGAAGAGCACTAGATAGCTATGAAGAACAATCTTAAGTACTTGAGAAGAACTCAAGATTTATTCTTGTTACCCAGATATGGAGCCCAAGAGGGGGGTGAATTGGGTCTTTTTAAAATTTTTGTGATTAGTGCTCTCAAGTAATGTGCTATACTTGTTGAGTGGGGTGAATTGATTAGCTAAGAAAGTAAGATCAACCACAAATGACAAGTAAACAAGTATAGAGCACAATGAATGAAAGAAGATATGCAAGCACAATAAATACAAAAAATTTATAGTGGTTCGATGCCATCCTTACACCTACATCCACTCTTCAAGTCTCTACTTGAGAATTCAATCCACTAAAAGAATTACAAGATACAAAATGTTGAATAACACCGACCCTTGCTATCCAATCAAGAATATTTATTTTTCAGATACAAGCCAACCCGCATACACTCCGATTTCATATTCAAATCAACCTATCTGAGTTTTGGAATCCTTCGAAACTCAAAATCCAAAATACAATAGCAAGTGAATAGTGTACAGAAATTTTAGCACAACAGTCCCTTAAATGAGCATAATAAATGCAATAAAAATATAATGCTAAAGGAGAAGAAGCTTTTACTGAACATCCTCAAATGATTGGCACATTTGAATGCAGCTGGAGAGTGATTGGTGAGCTGATTGATTGCTTCTTTCTTCTCTTTTTAGGGATTTCTTTCATTTTCATGAATGTAAGCTTGAATGCATGAATCTTGATTGATTTTTTACCTCTAGAGAGTATTTATAGCCTTCATTTGGACTTAAGAGTGTCTTAGTATCAGTTAAGAGTCATTGAAGTGTGTTTAATGCGCATTAAATACATCAAAAATGGACTAAAAACTAGTTGTTACGAGGTTCGCCCAGAATGGGACATCCCATGGGTCATCCCACTACGACTGAGAAGTTTCATGGATCATCTCATTTGGCCAGTCTGAAAAACAGACTCTCTATTTTGATCTCAGGGGTCATCCCACTGCGTGCCACAAGCTAAAAACAGAGTGTGCCGGCTATCCAATGGAAGGAGATGATCCAGTTGGATCGTCCCATTTTATTCTAATCTGATTTTTCATATATTTAAGATCTAAAACTTACTGAAACACTGCCAAATACTCTTAAATAAATTTAAATATGTTTGACACTTTCAAAAGATTTCAAAAATATCTCCAACTTACAGAAACATCAACTTTGACATACTTGATGGAGCTCTTCAAACTTAATACTTTGGACTATCTGAAATATCATTAAAATATTTTTTAAAGATAATAAACTCATTAATAGTCACCTCAAATGATTTGTGATCATCAAAATTAATTCTTGAAGCAATAATCTTTTCCTTTTTGATAATGATAAAATATTTAAGTGTTCATAAAAAAGATCCATAAAGTTCAAGAGATTGAGTTTGTGAAGCACTTATAGAAACATACCAAAGATTAAGTATAGAATATCATGAGATACATATTTTTAGTAAGTTATAATATTTTAAATCATTTTACTAAAAATTATTTGCGAAAGTATTAGAATTTTTCAAAAATTATTTCTAATCAGTAAAATTCTCTCTTTTCTTATATAAAAAAAATGAAAGTAACCATTTTAACTATTTAAAAAAAATTCTCTCTCTTTCTTATATAAAAAGTGGTCAAGTTGTAAAAATTTTTCTTATATTTGTTATTAGAGCAAAAATAGTTCATAAAAAAAAAATTTCTTCCTTATTTTTAGTATCAGAGCAATATGTATATAAAAAGAATCTTCCTTTTTCTCTTTCTTATTTTGGTATCAAAGCAAAGATAAAAGTATCAGAGCAAGAATCAAAAATAGATGTAGAATCTTTCTTTCTCTCTTCCTTATTTTGGTATCAAAGCAAAGATGAAAGTATCAGAGCAAGAATCAAAAATAGATATAGGATCTTTCTTTCTCTCTTCCTTATTTTGGTATCAAAGCAAAGATGAAAGTATCAGAGCAAGAATCAAAAATAGATATATCAGAATATTTTATAAAATCAAAAATAGATATATCAGAGTATTTTGATATTAAGGCAAAGATGAAAGTATCAGAACAAGAATAAAAAATAGATGTATCAGAGTATTTTATAAAAATATTAAAATAGAAGTAAAGATAGACGTATCAGAGTAAAAAATGAACGTATCAGAGCAAAATTCAAAAAAATTCATAAAAATTCAAGATGGGCTACCTTCTCCTTCTTTTTGATATCATCAAAAATAGACTAGAGAGAGTAAGATTTTTAATGAGCTATGATGGTACATCAGGTATCAAAGTAATTTTAAATGTAATAGACATTCCTTCATTCACATATAAACAGAGGTTGGCCATATAAAGTAATGATAATAGATAATCTCATACATTAATTATAATAAAATAAGAGGTTACAAGAGTCATGTACATTCATTCATTACAATGATCAAGTCATAATATATATCTATGAGCATAAGGCTCTCATACATTCAACTACTAAAATAAAATATAACAACTAAGTAGTATGTAACCTAAAACTGGTAATACAAAATGATCAGATCAAGGAGCATGGGCATCAAGCTCAAGATCAAAATAATTGAAATAAAATCAGCCTCGACTTCGACTGGATGGTCTGGTTCGAGTAGAAGATGTCGGAGGACGAAAGGCGATAGGCTGAACAAAAGTAGGCTCACTGGATACGGAGGGTTTAGACTCGAGCTGAGTCCTAATGGCATCTAGTTGGGACAGGACTCCTCTCACTAAAATTCTGAGCCCCTCAAGATCAGAAAAAATAAAGTCCCTCGAGTCTTTGATATCAATCTAGATTAGCTCAAGTGTCGATCGAAGCAGGCTATGGAGTCTCTCAATCTCTCAAGCTAGATCAGCTAACTAAGGTGAAGAGCTGCTCGAAGTGCTTGCTCCTGCTGACAGTGAATCTAGTATCAGTCTGATCTCCCTCTCAATATCAAAGATCCTGCCACTAAACCTGAGTATGGAGCTCTCTACACTCTCCAGTCTGGAGCTCAGGTCAAACAAAAGCTGTATCAGTGAGAAAATATGTGGCACGACTGAAAGATCTGAGGAAGAGATAGAAAAGAACTCGACTGAGGTGGATGATACTGCTGCTGCTGCACCTGCTGGAGGATCTGCTGCTGATAATACTGAAGCCGTTGAAGGACCTACTTCTGGAACTGCTACTGTTGGATGGAGAGAATACCTACTACTCGCTCAGCTAACAATCCCATCTCATCCTCTCCCAATCTAAGTGATGATGGCACGGCACGGCATGGCTCGTAGACGGAGATGCACTAACTGAGGGTCCTGCCTCAGGCTCCTATACAAAATGAACATCAGAGCTCTACCTGGGCTTAGGTGGTGATGAGGGACCCTCCCCCTGAGCACGCTCCTCCTCCTCCTCCTCGACTGCAGCTCCTCGCCCCTTGGTCCAACGAACATTCACTCTGATAAATCCCATGCGTCGAAGGGAGTGGTCATTGTAGGTGTCAGTGTTCATTAATCTGCAAACAACCTCTCCCTCAAAGCTCACTCCAGACTCCCTAAATATCACTGTAAGAGCCATACCATAGAGCAAGGGAGCCTTGGATCTATTCAAGACCTCCCTTATGGCATCAATCATCAAGAATGACAAATTAGTGGAGATTCAGAGACTATAGTGCATCAAACAGATATCTCGATCAGCCATCAAATCATTTCTACCCCCTCTGGAGAAGAAAATTCTAGAAATCATGTGGTGGAGCAATCTCATCTCCACACTGAAATCTTTAACCTCAATTTTTATGAACCGCTCCACATCCTCTCTTCCTAAAATGATCCTGAGCCTGATCTCTTTCTTTGGAAGCTTATCGAGGCAACTTCCTTCACAGGGCATTTGAAGTAACCTACCCAACCTAGCAGCATTTAGATAATTTCAATACCCTTTACAACTAATCTTAGAACCCTATCAATGAATACTAGATTTGAATAAAACTCCTTAATCAGGTCAATGTATACAGGCTCAGACAGACTACAAAAAAATCTCCACCTTTGTTTGATTAATTTTGCATCAATTGTAAATCTATCACTTCTCAAGAATCGAAAATCAATATTTCTTCCCAAGGCAACCTTTCTTGCAGACAGAGGGATCTTACTTGAAATTATGGGAGGAGAGGCTTGAACTGAAACTTGAGCAGTCTTCTTCCTTCTTTCTTCTGCCTCCAAAGACCTCACTAACTTCTTTCTCTATGGCAACCGCATCTTGGGGGCTATTGTCCCAATGAGAGCAAGAGAACCAGTCAAGAGAATAGAGGAGGGTGAAGGATGGATGGAAATGAAGAGAAGGGATTTTGAGGTGATTGTCTCAGATTTTGGAGATTAGGGCTTAAAGTTTTAATAGAGAGCAAGAAGGAGAGGGTTTTGATCAAAGATATGTCGAGAGGATGTGTTTACCCTAGATTTTAAGGTAGAAACAAGAGATTTTTAGGCGGATTAAGGTTTGGATTTAAGAGAATGTGGTCGGCGGGGAGCTTGGAGTAGGGTTTTGGTTTGGGATGAGGAGAGGAGGAAGAAGAATAGTAAATGAGTCGGCCCATTTGGGTTTTAAGCAAGGAATTTAAACGGATCGGCTCACACAAAATCCATTTGCCCGAACAATTGGGACGCCGTATGGGTCGTCCCATCTACAGAAAAATCAGGCAATAAAAGAATAATTCAAAATGAGAAAAAAATCAAAAGAAAAAATTTGAAAAGACTTGCATCGACTTGAGATGATCATGTAGAGTTCAGATAAATTTTGGTATAATTTTTGATGAAGAATTTCAATAGAAAAAAATCTGAGATCATATCTGAATAATATTGATGATCTTTAAATTGACTTAAAATAATCTTAAAAAAAGATAGATATCTCTCAAAATTAAGATGATGAAGTTAAAAGATTTTGGATAGATTTTGAGAGTAAAATTATAATGAGAGATCAAATGGAAGGATCTAAGATGTCCAATTCTCTTCTAATTTCATAAAATCTATTTTCACTTAATATTTTGATGAAAATATCAGCTAATTACTTTTCAGTATTTATGTATTCAAGTACTATATTATTATTTTGAATATATTCTCTTATAAAGTGATGTCTAATTTCAATATATTTTGTCCTAGAGTGTTGGATTGAATTTTTGATCAAATTAATGGCACTAGTGTTATCACATCTTATAGGAATATTTTTTAGTTCAATTCTAAAATCTATGAGCTATTGCTTAATCCATAAAATTTGAGCACAGCAACTTTCGATTGCAATGTACTCAGCCTCGATCGTAGACAATGCCATCGAATTTTACTTTTTGCTAAACCAAAAAATTAAGTTAACTCTTAAAAATTAACAAGTTTCATTAGTACTTTTTCTATCTAACCTACATCCAGTAAAATCTGCATCTGAATAATCTATTAAATCAACAAAAGATTGCTTAGAAAATCAAAATCTTAGATTTTATGTTCCTTTAAGTATTTGAAAAATTTTTAACAGCATTTAAGTGAGATTCTTTAGGATTTGACTGAAATCTAGCACATATACATGCACTGAACATTATATCAGGTCTACTGATAGTAAGATATAACAAAGAGACTATTATGCCTCTATAAAGCTTTGAATCAACATTCTTGCCATATTCATCTTTATCTAATTTGCAGAAAGGGATCATAGGAGTACTTACACTTTTGGAGCTCTCCATTCTAAATTTTTTTAATAGTTCTCTTGTATACTTACTTTGGATGATGGAGATCTCTTCCTTCATTTGCTTGATCTGGAGTCCGAAAAAAAAATAAGTTCTCCCATCATGCTCATCTCGAACTCTCCCTGCATGAGCTGGGCAAATTCTCGGCACAAGACTTCATTAGTAGATCCAAATATAATATCATCAATATATATTTGTATAACTAAAATTTTTTCATCTTTTTTTTTTATAAAAAGAGTTGCATCTACTTTTCCTCCTGAAAAATTATTTTCTAGTAAAAACTTACTTAATCTTTCACACCAAGCCCTAGAGGCTTGTTTTAAACCATACAAATTTTATTTAACTTAAATACATGATCTGGATATTTTTGATTTTTAAAGTCTGAGGGTTGCTCTACATATACTTCTTCAGCAATATAATCATTTAGAAAAATATTTTTAACATTCATTTGAAATAATTTAAAATTCATGAAATATGCATAAGCAAGCAATATTCTTATGGCTTCTAGTCTAGCAACAGGTGCAAATATTTCATCAAAATCAATTTCTTCCTATTGATTATATCTTTTAACAACTAATCTTGCTTTATTTTTGATTATATTACCATCTTCATCTAATTTATTTCTATATACTCATTTTATTCTGATTATTGGATGATTTTTAGTTCTAGTAACAAGAGTCCATACATTATTTTTTTCAAACTGATTTAACTCTTCTTGCATAGCAATTATCTAGTTATAGTCCTGTTCAGCTTCATCTATTGTTTTAGGTTCTAGGTGTGAAATAAAAGCTACATAATTACATACATCTTTAAGAGAGGATCGAATTCTTATCCCTTGTGCCAGATCACCAATGATTAGTTTTTTGAGATGATTATGGAAATACCTTCATTCCTTTGGAAGATTACTTGTATCTTGAGGTTGTTCTTAAATGATTTGATCATTGATGCTCTCATCCTCATATTTTTCTTTCAACTGTTCTTTATTTCGCTCATTTGAGTCATTGATGGTGAGCTCTTTCATTCCTTCTTCTATAATACCTACATCATCAGCATCCTCTCTCTTCTTTGATGGAAGATCATTAGCTTCATCAAAAATTATATGAATTGACTCTTCCACAACTAGTATTCTTTTATTAAAAATTCTAAAAGCTTTGCTAGAAGTAGAATAGTCAAGAAGGATAGCTTCATCAGATTTGACATTAAATTTATCTAAGCTATCTTTGTCATTATTTAAAATAAAGCAACGACAACCAAAAATATGAAAATATCCTATGTTAGATTTTTTACCTTTCCATAATTCATATGGTGTTTTCTTTAAAATTGATCTTATTAAAGTATGGTTTAAAATATAACATACTGTGTTGATTACTTCTGTCCAAAAATATTTTGGGAGCTTGCTCTAACATAGCATGATACGGACCATTTCTTCAACGATCTTATTTTTTCTCTCTACTACTCCATTTTGTTGTGATATTCTAGGTGCTGAAAAATTATGATCTATATCTTTTTCATCACAAAATTTTTCAAAATCTTTATTTTCAAATTCAGTGCCATGGTCATTACGAATTGAAATAATTGGCAAAACTTAAAAAATACTGAAAATGCTTTATCTTTAGATGCTAAAAACAAGACCCAAGTGAAATGCGAAAAGTTATCAATAATTACAAAATCATATCTTTTACCTCCTAGACTAGTTGTCCTTGTAGGATCAAATAAATCTATATATAAAAATTTAAAAGTTTAGAAATTGAAACAATATTTTTAGATTTAAAAGAAACTCTTGTTTATTTACCTAATTAACATGCATCACAAATTTTGTCTTTATCAAAATTTATCTTTGACAAATCAAAAATTAAATCTTTTTTAATAATTTTAGATAGTGTGTGCGTACTAATATGTGCAAGCCTATGGTGCCAAAGTCAACTAGTCTCATTGATTTTAGCATTCATGGCTATAAAATATTGCATGTTTTGCATGAAAAAATTATTCAAATCAACCATGTAAACATTGCCATGCCTATGCCCAATTAATCTAGTGCTATCATCAAAAAGACTAGTTACAATGCACATAGATGATTCAAAAACTATTTTGTAACTTTTATCACATAATTGACTAATGCTTAAAAGATTATGCTTGAGACCATCTACAAGTAACATATTTTCAATACAAGTGGAGAGAGTGATACCAATGTTACCAATGCCGATAATTTTTTTTTTGTTATTATCTTCAAAAGTGATCATCCTTCTATTTTTAGCTTCCAATGTGATGAATTGAGATTTATCAACGATCATGTATCTTAAGCATCCACTATCAAGATACCACTTTCGTTTTGTCACTTGGGATGCAAGACACACCTGCACACATAAAGTCAAATTTTAACTTTAGGTATCCAAGCTAACTTGGATCCTTTGGGATTAGTCACAATGGTTCCTTTTGAAACCCATATTTTCTTAACATTTGTATCAGTAAATTTGTTTGATGAGCATGTATAAGCTTTATGTCCTACTTTGTCATATTTAAAAAAAATAATATTTGATAATTTACTCATGGATGTATTAACAAAAATATTTTTTAAAAATTTTTATTTTCTAAGAGTATTATAGCCAAGTCCGACTTTATCATATACAACTCTTTGACTATCAATAATCATTTAAAATTTATTTGAACTTAGAGTAAATCTGTCAACTATTGGTTTCAATTTGGTTGCTTCTTCCTTTAAATCCTAATTTTTCTTTACAGGAGTTTTGTTTAAGTTTGAAATTTTATCTTTTTCTTTCAATAGAGTTTGATACTTTATTTTTAATTCTTTATTTTTATTGTCTACTTCTTCTTTTTTTTAGCTAATACTTGATTTTTTAATTTTAGATTTTTATTTTTCAATCTTAATTTTTTTAGATCATTCAAAAGTTCATGAAAAACTTCTTGCAGTTCATCATAAGAAAATTTATTTTGAGTTTCAGAAGTTACCTCATTTTCATGTGCCATAAGGCACAAGTTAGCTTCTTCATAGGATTCTTCATCTGTGGTGGAGTCATCACTGTCACTCCATGTAGCCATCATTGTCTTTTTCTTTTTGAACTTCTTCTGACCTTTCTTGAGCTGAGGATAGTTCGATCTGAAGTGGTCTGACTTTTTGTATTCATAACAGATGATGGGCTGCTCTTTTTTTTTACTTGGCTTCTCTTTAGCTGGTGGTCTTCTTTTGATCTCTTATCTTCTTTTCTTCATAAAACGTCTGAAGTTTCTGATGATTAATGCTAGGTCCTCATCTTCTTCACTATTTTTTAATTTTTTTGAATCTTCTTCTTGCACTGTTGTTTTGAGAGTAATTATCTTCTTTCTTTTGATCTCTTCTTCAGAATGTTGCTTCATGGTCAGCTCGTGGGTCATGAGGGATCCAAATAGCTCCTCCAAAGGTAGAGTGTTAAGTCCTTGGCTTCTTGAATCGCAGTGATCTTTGCCTCCCACGATCTTGGTAGAGACCTAAGTATTTTTCTCATAAGATCATTGTTGGAATAACACTTATCAAAATTTTTTAAACCGTTTATGATATCAGTGAAATGAGTAAACATTTGTGTTATAGACTCTTCAAGTTTTATTTTAAATAATTCATAGTTATGCACAAGCATATTAATTTTAGACTCTTTTACTTGGTTTATGCCTTCATATGTAACTTCTAATCTATCCCAAATTTTTTTAGCTAAATTACACGTAGAAATACGATTGAATTTATTTGCATCTAAAGCACAATATAAGATATTCATGGCTTTAGCATTGAGCTGAGTCATTTTCTTGTCAAATTCATCCCATTCACTTTTCGACTTAGAAAAAGACACACCATCAATCAATTTAGTAGGTGTGTGGGATCTATTTACTATAATACTCCACATATCATAGTCAAGTGTTTGGATAAAAATTTTCATCCGAGCTTTTCAATAGGTATAGTTGGACCCATTGAAAAGTGGAGATCAATTTGTGGATTGTCTCTCAGCTAGAGATGTACTAAATTAGACTGTCATAGATCTTTGACTCTTGATGGTTAAATCAAGCAAGGACTAGAGCATTGGACTCTGATACCACTTGTTGCCCAGATATGGAGCACAAGAGGGGGGGGTGAATTCGGTCATTTTAAAATTTTTATGATTAGTTCTCTTAAGTAATGTGCTATACTTATTGAGTGGGGTGAATTGATTAGCTAAGAAAATAAGATCAACTATAAATGATAAGTAAACACGTATAAAGCACAATGAATGAAAGAAGATATACAAGCATAACAAACATAAGAGATTTATAGTAGTTCGATGCCAACCTTGCACCGACATCCACTCTCCAAATTCCTACTTGAGAATTCAATCCACTAAAAGGATTACAAGATACAAAACATCGAATAACATCGACCCTTGCTATCCAAGCAAGAATACTTATTTTTTGGGTATAAGCCAACCCACATACACTCTGATTTCAGATTCGGATCAACCTATCCAAGTTTTGAAAACTCCCAAAACTCAAAATCCAAAATACAATAGCAAATGGATAGTGTACAAAAATTTCAGCACAACAGTCCCTTAAATGAGCATAATAAATGCAATAAAAATATAATACTTAAGGAGAAGAAGCTTTTGCTAAACACCCTCAAATGATTGGCACACTTGAATACAGCTGGAGAGTGGTTGGTGAGCTGATTGATTACTTCTTTCCTCTCTTTTTAGGAATTTCTTTCACTTTCACGAATGTGAGCTTCAATGCATGAATCTTGATTGATGTTCCACCTCTAGAGAGTATTTATAGCCTCTATTTGGACTTAAGAGTATTTTAGTATCAGTTAAGAGCCGTTGGAGTGTATTTAATGCGCATTAAATGTACCAAAAATAAACTGAAAACTAATCATTACGAGGTTCACCCAGAATGGGACATCCCATGGGTCGTCCCACTGTGATTGAGAAATCCCATGGGTCGCCTCATTTGGCCAGTCTGAAAAATAGACTCTCTATTTTGGTCTCAGGATCTCAGAGGTCATCCCATAGGTCATCCCACTACGTGCTACAAGCCAAAAATAGAACGTACCGGCTACTCAATGGAAGGGGATGACCTAGTTGGGTCATCTTATTTTGTTCTAACCCAATTTTTCATATATTTAAGATCCAAAACTTATTAGAACATTGTCAAATGCTCTTAAATAAATTTAAATATGTTTGATACTTTCAAAAGGCTTTAAAAATTTCTCCAACTTACAGAAATATCAACTTTAGTACACTTGATGGAGCTTTTCAAACTCAATTTTTTAAACTACCTGAAATATCACTAAAATATTCTCTAAAGATAAGAAACTCATTAGTAGTCCCCTCAAATGAATTGTGATCATCAAAATCAATTCTTGGAGCAAAAGTTCTTGATCTTGGGAGGAGGGTCTGAGTTGCAGATCGAGGGATATATCGATCCAGACTTCATATCTGATCCTGACGATAAAAAATCTACATCAGGATATGTGTTCGTATGCAATGATGGTGTAGTTAGCTGAAAGAGTTCCAAACAACACATCATAGCAGATTTGACCATGAAAGCTGAATATGCTGTTGCTTCGAATGCGGTAAAGGAAGGCTTCTGGTTCAAAAAATTCATCATGAAGCTTGGTGTAATGACATTGGATGCCATGCCACTATACTGCGACAACAACGGAGCTATAGCACTTGCTACAGAGATCAGATCTTATAAAAAATCTAAGCATATCGAGCGGTAGTTTCACATCATACGTGACTATCTCGAGAAAAAATATATCGAGATGCGAAGAGTAGACTCTACGAATAATATGACAGACCCACTGACAAAGTAGTTGAGCCCACCTAAGATGGAAGTCCACTTTGAGAAGATGAAATTTAGATTAGTGGCTAAGTTACTTTAATTCAAGTGGAAGATTGTTAGATATATGTTCTAGAAGCCAATATGACAGACACATTGTATTTTTCTAAGGCACAAAATTTATATTTAAAATATTGATTTGATCAATAAAAAGATAATTTTTATTTTTATTCAAGTATGATATGTTCTTGAATCATTCAGGAAATTAATAATTACGATACATATTCTCAAAGAATTAAAAATTAAGAGCATGTATAATTAATTCTTAAATTACTTTCAGTCATAGCATCATCATGGGGATGGTGATCAATCCGGATAGACCGACACATGGATCACTTTTTTCGAGATAGATGAGTCTCTAATCCATAGTATAGAGATACTGAGCGGCAAGTATGGATAGTTGTAAGAGAACAACTAGTACTGAGCGTGACCATACAAGAGATCACGTGAATTTTTAATCAATCATCAGTAATCACCTTGATGTTGTAGTTGTGTGAAAGATCTTTTGATCTGTGGTACCACGATTGCTCATAATGAGGCTATTAGAGTTTGATTGCGTAGAAACATGACCTCTTAGCCACTTGAGTCCTTATTAAAGAAAATATGCGATAGTGCAGTACATGCAATTTAAAAATTTTATGCAGCAAAAATAAAAGATTAAATGATTTAATCTTAATCACATGCATAAGATTCTATCTTAGACTACCATATCATGATTTTTGATATAAAAATATATACTTTAGATCTAAAAATAAAAATTGCATCGATCTCATCGATGCTGAAATTCTAGATCTAACTATTAGATCTATCATAGGAATCAAAACAAGTTAAAGATCGTTATCAAATAAATTTGATCTTGATCTCCTCTGGTATAATAGTTGGAGAAGGTGTTCCTAAGGTGCTTGCAGTCATACAGAGTCGTCTGGCCTCTATAGGAAGATCTATGCGAAAACAGGTGCAGATCAGAGACTTGGAAGTGCTAGCCTGCAAGCAACTTCGACAGCTGATTTGTTTATCCTTCTTCAAATACCTTGGACACTCCAAAGCAAGAGAGGATCAAGAGGAGGAATAGAGGAAGAGGAGAAGAGGCTCTGAAAATAAAAAATAACAAGGGATTGATCATGGGACATCCAAGAGAGAGGATCCCTTTTTATCGACTAGGAATTAGGGTTTTCCAAGAAAGGACACCAAGAGTCAATGCCAAAATCTCCTCTTGGCATCTCAAAAAATTTCAAAAAAATTATTAAGATATGGAGAAGGATTTTGGAGTCTCATACACTAAAGAATTCTCTAAGAAAAATAAGATAAAAATTAATATGACACCAATAATATTCTATATACGAAAAATTTCTTTCCTAGTTTACCTCTTATCTCTAATTTGGATCGCATTCGAATTAGGCAAAAGATAATATTATGACTCATCAGCTATTGCCGCCCCCTCTTATTGGACCCTCTATCATGATGCCAAAAATCATGACCCAAATCCAATTAGGCATGGAAAAATTGGCATGGGTTCAGGAGTGCCATTGGAGATAAGGATAGAGTTCTAGTTTGACTTGGACTCTTCATTTTTAATTCAATTCTAATTAAAATTAAATTTAAATTAAACCCACTAATAGAAATAAATTTAATCCAATTAGAAACTCAAATATCTCATCAAATTTCTAACCCAATTAGAAATTAGCTGAGTCAAAACCCTGATCGAATTATGATCAAATCTTTCTTATAATCGGATTCGATCATATCAAACCCAATCAGAGTCAAACTGAATCTAATTCAATTAGACTTGATTCAAAGCTCTTTGCTCAATCAAATTGAATCAATTATTAATCTGATTACTAATTAATTCTTTAAAAATAGTAGAGTCTCAGTCCCAGTGAAACTCTCCTCCAGAGTTCTAGTCCGAGTAAGACTATTTACCAAAGTCACAATCTAATTGGACTCTTCAGCTATTAGATCTAATCAAATCTTCTAATACGTATGATCCCACAGGTTCAAACCTAAGTCGGCAGTATAGAAATAACTTTCTATACCAATCGATATAACCATCTAGCAATGATGACCCAACGACTGAATAGATCGAAGTATTACAAAGCAAACTTCTAAAACCTACTGGCATATGGTTATCATATAATTCATCTCTTTGATCCAAATGCTCAAGGTGACCTAGGGTTTAACTATCAACCCTAATTTAGTCGACCACATTATATCTCAATCTTTCAAATCTATCTTATGAATTATCCTGGTCAAGATTTTACTGAATTAACATACACTGATGCATATCTCCTAATAATTTAGAGGGGTCAATTCCATCTTCACTCACACATCGACTTGATAAGTACTTGATTGCATCCAGTAACCTTCTGTCACTGAGTTAGAAACTCAAATGATCTGATACTAAAGTATAGTGAGTTGCTTATAAGTCACCGTGATTGTCTCAGGTCGGAGGGACGCTTATACCCATACCCTTCACGAGCTACTCTTGATAGCAGAGTGCTCGGCACATGATCACGTTCGATGCAAATGTACTCCTACATTCCATCTGCATGCCAAAATAGTATCTTCACACTCCTTAGTTAAGAGGATAACCAACTCATATGGCATGCAACAGCCTATACTCGATAATGCTATCATCCTATTAATAGCATATCATTTGGTCACGAATATTTTTAAGGACTCAACGACAAATCCTCCTTTGTTGATTAATTATAATCCTAA
Organism: Elaeis guineensis; assembly: GCF_000442705.2. Lineage (NCBI taxonomy): Eukaryota > Viridiplantae > Streptophyta > Magnoliopsida > Arecales > Arecaceae > Elaeis > Elaeis guineensis. Next base: position 801,936 of record NC_025993.2, read on the forward strand.
GGACTTCATTACAACACAGGAGTTCAAAGATGGATAATTTGTAATGAAAATATCAAATAATTTTTATTAATAAAAATTTATATATAATTTACAAGATGAGCACAATCGTCTAACGATTGATTTTGGGACATATTTTTCAACAACTCTCACTTGGACTAAAGCCAATCGGTACAGTATCGAATACCTATCTTCGATTTGTGGTCATCAAACTCCTTGATTTCAAGAGCTTTAGTAAATAAATTGGTCAGGTTCTTCTTTCTGTCGATCTTTTTAAGGTCGACATCATCTCGATCCACGATCTTTCGGATAAGGTGATAGTGGTGCAGAATATGTTTGGTGCACTGATGTCATCTCGACTCCTTGGCTTGAGCAATGGCTCCAGTATTATCGCAGCATAACAAGACAGGGCCATCAATGGAGGGTGTCACTCTGAGCTTATCGATGAATTTTCACAATCATACAGCTTCCTTCACAGCATCGGATGCCGCGATATACTGTTCGTAAACAGAGTTTGCCACAGTGTGCTGCTTAAAATTTTTTTAGCATATTACTCCACCATTTAGGATAAAAATATAATTCGATACATTTTTACTATCGTTATGGTCTGACTGAAAGCTGGAGTCGGTGAATCCCATCAGTTTCAAGTCAGTTTTACTATACATGTCACTGGTCCTTAGTATTTCTCAAATCCTTAAGAATGATCTTTACGATCTTCCAGTGATTTTCTCCTGGATCAAATCGGTATCTATTCACTATCCCTAGTGAGTATGCCATGTCTAGTCTCGTATATATTATGACATACATAATAGAACCCACTATCAAAGCATATGGAACTCTACTCATATTCTCTCTCTCTAGAGGAGTTGTCAGACAATCTCCTTTCGAAAGAGAAATTTCTTGGCCTATTAGAAGATAGTCTTTCTTAAAATTCTACATGCTGAACCATTTCAGCATGGTATCTATGTATATGGATTGAGAGAGTTCAGACAGCCTCTTAGATCTATCCTTATAGATCTTCATTCCTAGAATGTAGGCTGCTTCCCCCAGATCCTTCATGGAGAACTATGATGATAGTCACACTTTTATTTTCTGTAATGCAGGGATGTTATTTTTGATTAACAGAATATCATCCACATACAATGCAAGAAATATAATTATTAAACTATTTGTCCACTTATATATGCAGGGTTCCTCTCCGTTCCTAACGAGGCCATACATTCTAATCACCTTATCAAAATATATATTCTAATTTCGAGATGCTTGCTTCAATCTATAAATGGATCTCTAAAGCTTGCACACCTGGACTCATCTGTGGATGTGAACCCTTCAGGTTGTATCATATACACCTCTTCGTTCAGCTCTCCATTTAGAAAAGCAGTCTTCACATCCATCTACTAGATTTCATAGTCCAGGTATGCTGCTATCACAAGCATAATCCGAATGGATTTGAGCATTGTCATAGGAGAAAATATCTCGTCATAGTCAATACCATAATACTGACGATAATCTTTGACAACTAAATGGGCTTTATAGATTTCTACCTTTCCGTCTGCACCCCTCTTCCTGTTCAAAATCCACTTACACCCTATGGGTTTAACCCCTTCAGATGAGTCAAAGAATGTCCATACATCATTGACCTTCATAGACTCTATTTCAGATTTCATGATTTCAAGCTATTTGTCAGAGTCAGACCTCTACATCGCATCCATGTAGGTGATCGGATCCTCATTGTTCTCATCGAGTTCAACAGAATCTCCATCCCGAATCAAGAAACCTAAATATTTATCCGGCTGACGCAGTACTCTACCAGATCGCCTTAAGGATATTTGTTCATTGGGCTATGGGTTTGATCTTATCAAATTCGGTTCAGATTCAATCATTGATGTCCGTTCTTCTACCTGTCAAACTTCATCAAGTTTGATTTTAGAGGCACTTATTTCTTCATTAAATTTTTTTTTTTCAAAAAGTATACCTTACTGCTAACAAACACCTTTTGTTCAGCAGACAAGTAAAAGTAATATCTTCTCATTTCCTTGGGATATCCTACAAAATTATACTTATCGGATCTAGGACTGAGCTTGTCAGTTTGTAATTGTTTAACATAAGTCGGACAACCCCAGACCCTAAAGTAAGAGAGGTTTGGCCTACGTCCTGATCATATCTCATATGATGTCTTACTAACTGACTTGCTCGATACATTATTGAGCACAAGACAGGCTGTTTCAAGTACATATCTCTAAAAGAAGATAGATAGAGTTGCAAATCCCATCATGGATCGAACCATGTCTAACAAGATTTGATTTCTCCTTTTCGAGATACCATTATGCTGTGGTATCTCTGGAGGAGTCCATTGGGAGAGAATCTCATTCTCTCCTAGATATGTCAAAAATTCATTGGAGAGGTATTCATCTCCTCATACAGATCAAAGAGTTTTAATATTTTTTTCAGTTTATTTTTCTACTTCATTATGGAACCGTTTGAACATTTTAAATAATTCGGACTTGTATTTCATCAAGTAGACGTACCCACACCTAGATAGGTCATCTATGAATATAATGAAATAGCTATATCCTCCTCTGACATATGTACTCATGGGTCCATATACATCAGTATGTATCAGACCCAGCACATTACTGTTTCATTCACCATTTTCAGGAAAGGTGACTTGGTCATCTTTTTAAGCAAACAAGACACACAGATAGATAATGATTCATAATCATCTTTATTAAGAATCTTTTCTTAAGCTAACATGTTCATCCTGTTCTTGTTGATATGACCTAGCTTACAATGCCAAAGGTAGGCATCTGTGACATCATCTGTTCTAGGGTGTTTATTTGAAATGTACATTACATTAGGCCTAGATACAATATAAATATCATTATTCAACTATCCACACAAAATTGTAACATCATTCAAAATGATATTACAAAAATTTTTCTTTATTGATATTTCATAATTGGAATTGACCAAGAGGCCTACAGAAATAATATTTAAAAGAAAATTAGGATAGTAATGACACTCATCAAGAACAACGTAATGAGACGTGAATACAAGCTTGATGATTCCTGAGGCTCGAACCGAAACTGATCTTCCATCTTCAATATTCAAGAATCTCTCGCCAGCTCCAAAGCTCTTAATGATCTGAAGACCCTGCAACCAATTGCAAATGTAAATAGGACTACCGGTATCCAATACCTAGGTCATTATATCAAAAAGAGAGAAGTTAAAAGATGTTATCACATAAGTACCTTGTCCAGCAACCGATTGCTGCTTCGTCTTTGGCTTGCTCGGATCAGAAAAAGTAATATACTGAGAATAATTTCTCTTCCAGTGATCCTGCTTCTTGCAAAAGAAGCACTTTGTCTAACTTTGATCAGCCTTGAACTTTGATTTCTGAGACTAACTCCCAGCACCAGACACCTTCTTATTCTTCTTCTTTTTTTTTTTTAAAGGGACGATGATTACCCAAAGAAGATCCTTCCACTAAATTTACCATCTCCTTGTGGAGCTGGTGATCCTTCTCAAAAGTCTGTTGTAATCCCAACAGACCATAGTAGTTGACTACGGACTTCGTCATTCTGAAATGACTGAAGAACAGTAGGTAGGACTTGGATAGGGAGTTCAGGATCGCATCCTTCTCCAGTTGTTCATGCAAGGAGAAGCCGAGTTTGCTTAGTTTTTCAATCTGCTCGATCATGTACAATACATGATCGGTAATAGATGCACCCTCCCTCATCCGAATATTGAAAACAGCACAACTAGTCTTGTGCCGCTCAACATTGTTAGGAGTACCAAAGGAATCCCTCAACACTTAAAGCATTTTCTCTGACTGAGCCTCTTCAAACTTTCGATTGAACTCGTCATTCATGGAAGCCCGCATGATGCAACGAACCATAATGCAGTCGTTGAGCCACTTCAAATAAGTATCCCAGACTGCACCTCGATGTCGGATCCGTTATCACATAAAGAATCCTCTCATGCTCTAGGACTATCTTTAACTTTCGATATCAATTATCGAAATTCAGTCCAGTAAACTTCTCACTGTCCAACAGTGATCGGAGCGATAAGTTTGAGTCCATATTAGCACACATAAAGAAAACACAAAACCTAATTAGTATATAAATTTATTGATCCTAAAGATATGGATTTTAGTCTAAAGATTCTTCCACTATTTTATACGAATTGGTAGCCTCTACCTTTAATTCAAAAAATTATCTTAATTTCTTAGCGGATACTAGAATCCACACAGATTATATATAGGTACGAGAATGGCTCGATCAACCCATATCACATATGGATAGGTTCTCAATCAATTATTTCTCTAAATAATATTTAATATTTAATTTAGCTTCAGATTTTATTTCAGTAGGCGATGGGCATCCACTAAAAGTTTCGGTTAAGTCAAACCACTAACATGAACCTACTCAGTGATTCTAACCAATGAGTGATTAGATCCGAGGATGGCTCGATCAACCCAATGATCATCAGATAGTTTAACAGAGTCATCATATGATAAATACTAATTCCATCATTCAGAATAAACATCAGACGGATGGCGCCTACAATGTCAATCATAAATAATTGACCCATTACCATTCACCTTAATAGAAAGCTATGATCTAGTTATCACCATAACTAGCTCATTTTAGAGACCTAATAATTTAGAGAATTTAATCAGTTTAGAGAAGAAGAGAGAAGAAAAGATCAATCAGCAGACCACAACCCTCCTACTGACTCCACCAAGTCATTGAATCGGATTAGGTCATGCTGATTGAACTGGCACCTAGATCAGTCACACTGATCAACCTTAATGGCATGGGCTAACTCAAATCACTTAGCGATCTAATCAAAATCTAGTTCACCAAATTGACCAGATAAGTGAGATTGATGGGAGGATCTGCTAAGCTTGCCTTAGATACCATCAAAATGATCAGGTAAGCCACTCTCAATTAAAAACTACCGATGGAAATGCCAAACTTATCTTAGACTCCAATTGGTTAATTAGTTTCGATTTAACCAACCTAATGATTTGAATTCAATCACTGAGCCATAATCAAGATCCATTTAGTTTAATCAAAGATATGGACTTGACCATCTACAACTATTGTACTAGAGAAATCCTGATTAATCTAATTCAATATTTGGTTAGACTTAATCAATTTCTCTACATGGTCAATCAATTCTTTGATTCTAACCTTAGGTCTAACCCAATTAAGGAGAATGACCTAATTTGAGCTAACTCATACCCCATATTTTATGCAATATCATTAGATCTAAATCACAATTCTATATCTATGGAGTTTAACACTTAATTCTTAATTAAGTTTTACATCAATATGATTAAGATTTTAAAAATATTTTTTTATGTAAACTTTTTACATCAAATCATAAAAGCTTTTAGATCAAATCTAAATTTTTATAATTTTAAATTAAAATAATTTTGATTAATCAAGATTAGATGTAACTAATTTCTTCGTAACTTGCATCACATACAACAACACCTAAGGTTTCAAGATCTAGGATTTTGGAAGAAAGTAAGTTTTCTCTTTTCGCTTTCATCTTCGTGAGACCTTACAGTGGCACCCCTATATGCCATAAGAGTACCCCATTGAATGGGAGGAGAGGGTCATAAAATCTTACTTACTTCTATGACCGAACGGTCTGATGATTATCCAATCCGAGTACTTTGCTACTCATAACGTCTAATCTAAACAGATGATAATCAGATCTAAAAATAAATTAATTTTGATCTAATCTAAATTATAAATAATCAGATTAAATAAAAAAATAGATCTAAAATTATATTAATTTATATCAAAATAATCATGCTCTAATACCAGTTGAAAGAAATATGCGATAGTGCAGTACATACAATTTAAAAATTTTATGCAACGAAAAAAAAGATTAAACGATTTAATCTTAATCACATGCATAAAATTCTATCTTAGACTACCACATCATAATATTTGATATAAAAATATATACTTTAGATTTGAAAATAAAAATTACATCGATCTCATCGATGCTGAAATTCTAGATCCAACTATTAGATCTACCATAGGAATCAAAACAAATTAGAGATCGTTACCAAACAAATTAGATCTTGATTTTCTCTGATCCAATAGTTGGAGAAGGTGTTCCTAAGGTGCTTGCAGCCACACAGAGTCATCTGACCTCTACAGAAAAATCCATGCAAAGACAGGCACAGATCAGAGACTTGGAGGTGCTAGCCTACAAGCAACTTCGATAGCTGATTTGTTCCTTCTTCTTCAAGTATCTTGGATACTTCAAAGCAAGAGAGGATCAAGAAGAAGAATAGAGAAAGAAGAGAAGAGGCTCTGAAAATAAAAATCAGCAAGGGATTGATCATGGGACGTCCAAGAGAGAGGACCTCTTTTTACAGACTAGGAATTAGGATTTTCCAAGGAAAGGCACCAAGAGTCAATGCCAAAACCTCCTTTTGGCATCCCAAAAAATTCCAAAAAAACCATTAAGATATGGAGAAGGATTCTAAAATCTCACATACCAAAAGATTCTCTAAGAAAAATAAAAAAAAAATTAATATGACATCAATAATATTTTATATACAAAATTTTTTTTTCCTAGTTTACCTCTTATCTCTAATTTGGATCGCATTCGAATTAGACAAGAGATAATATTATGGCTCATCAGCTATTGCCACCCACTCTTATTAGACCCTCTATCATGATGCCAAAAATCATAATCCAAATCCAATTAGGCATGAAGAAATTGGTAAGGGTTCGATAGTGGTGCAGGAGATAAGGATAGAGTCCTAGTTTGACTTGGACTCTTCATTTCTAATTCAATTCTAATCTAAATTAAATTTAGATTGAACCTACTAATAGGAATGAATCTAATCTAATTATAAATTTAAATATCTCATCAAATTTTTAATCCAATTAAAAATTAATAGAGTCAAAATTCTGATCGAATCAGAATCAAATTTTTCTTATAATCGGATTCGATCATATCAAACCCAATCAGAGTCGAACTGAATCTAATTCAATTAGATTTGATCTAAAATTTTTTGTTCAATCAAATTGAGTCAATTAATAATCTAATTATTAATTAATTCTTCATAAATAGTAGAATCTCAATCCCAATGGGACTCTCCCTCAGAGTCCTAGTCTGAGTAGGACTGTTCACCAGAGTCATAATCTAATTAGACTATTCAGCCATCAGATCTAACCAAATCTTCTAATACGTATGACCTCATAGATTTGAACCTAAGTTGATAGCATAAGAATAACTTTTTATACTAATCAATATAACCATCTAGCAATGATGATCCGATGATCGAATAGGTCGAAGTATTGCAAAGCAACCTTCTAGAACCTATTGGTGTATGGTCATCATATAATTCATTTCTTTAATCCAAATACTCAAGATGACTTAGGATTTAACTGTCAATCCTAATTTAGTCAACCATATTGTATCTCAACCTTTCAAATCCATCTTATGGATTATTCTGATCAAGATTTTACTAAATTGAAATACACTGATGCATATCTCTTACTAATTCAGAGGGGTTAATTCCATCTTGACTCGCACACCGACTTGATAAGTATTTGACTGCACCCAATAGCCTTCCGTCACTGAGTTAGAAACTCAGATGGTCCGGTACTAAAGTACAGTAAGTTGCTTACAAGTCACTGTGGTGGTCTCAAGTCGGAGGGATACTTATATTCATACCTTTTACGAGCTACTCTTGACAGCAGAATGCTCGACACATAATCACATTCGATGCGAATATACTTCTACATTCTATTTGCATGCCATAATAGTATCTCCACACTCCTTGGTTAAGAGAACAACCAACTCATATGGCACGTAACGATCGATACTTGATAATGCTATCATCCTATTAATAACATATCATTTAATCGTAAATATTTTAGGGACTTAACGATAAATCTTTCTTTATCGATTAATTATAGTCCTAAGAATTTTATTACAACACAGGAGTTCAAAAATGGATAATTTATAATAAAAATACCAAATAATTTTTATTAATAAAAATTTATATATACTTTACAATATGAGCACAATCGTCTAATGATTGATTTTGAGACATAACATCATCATGGTGATGGTGATCGATCTAGATAGACCGACATACAGATCACTTTCTTCGAGATAGATGGATCTCTAGTCTACAGTATAGAGATACTAAGCAAAAAGTATGGATAATTGTAAGAGAACAACTAGTACTGAGCATAACCATACAAGAGATCATGTAGATTTCTAAACAATCTTCAGTAATCATCTTGATGCTGTAGTTGTGTGAATGATCTTTTGATCTGCAGTGCCACGACTGCTCACAGTGAGGCTGTTAGAGTTTGATTGCATAGAAACATGATCTCTTAGTCACTTGAATCCTTATAGTGTATGTTGGCGACAATTAGTCCACTATAGGAGCAGGATGCATTTCTAGATGGAATCTATCAATTTTAATAGAAAGAAGTAGTTCTATTGGATTTAAGAGGTTAAGTCTTTAAGTCTGTGGCCATAGCAGTGTGATTGATGAAAAAAAATTTTTATATGAATTATTATTAGACTTAAGTTAATCGAATCTATCATATGACTGATGTTGAGACTTGATGATTTATTCATGACCTGCTATCAAGTCGGGACTCACGATAAAGGAACTAAATCACATGAGAACTACACCTAAAGGTTCTTTATTCGATTCTGCTGGCTTGCCACTACATACTGCTAGATGTCACTGATAGATTGTGAGAGCTCACTTGGATTATTTTGGATCGGCGATGCTTATTGAGTGAGAGTAGAATGGTTACGATCTATTGAAAAGAGTTTCAATGATATTATGATAGAGATCATAGTATATCTCACTACCAGACAGAATTAAACCTATAAAGTCACACAAACAAGGAAACTAATTTGGATTGACCAATTGGACTTATGAAGTCCCAATTGGATTGGGATTTAGTAAAATTCTATTGGGTTTAGAAAAGTCTTACTAACATATGGTTAAATCCAATTCCTCTTTGGACATGGATTAAGGATAAGAATTAGACCAAATTAGTTACATGCATTAGATCTAATCCAAATTGAATTTGAAATTGGAGTCAAGAGACTCAATTGCTGGGTGCCTACATGCTTTGGATCTAGCCATGATTATGCCAGTTGATGTGATCAATTTGTGCGCACCAATATATGGATGAATTAGAGGGGCCACGCCTCCTACTAATTTGAATTTGGCGTGAACTATGGAGAGATGGAGAGGGTGCACGCCCCATCTCCTTGTGGCATGAGGACTTCTAGTGTGCACCAATAGTTGGCGCACCCTCCCCTTTCCTTATTTGATAAGGAGTATGGGCATGGCCTAAGGGTTTGAAAGAAAGAATCCTAATGAGATTAGGACTCTTTTTTAGATAAAGATTGAAGTTTGGTTTGGACTTTAATTAAACTCCTATATAAGAGGACCTCCTCCTGGCCTTTAGTTAACAATCAAGCCACCAAAAGAAATCAACCCTCCAAGTCTCCACACCTCCCATCTCTCCCTCTCTTTTTCCTACATCCAAGAGCTTGGGCATCCTTGCATCTGTTAGATGTATGTCCTAGAAGTCAATTTTGATTGATGTATGCATTTCACTTGGACATAATTTTATACTTATCGGATAATTTTTATTACCAATCATGTTGTATGTATCCATGATTTATCCTGAAAATTAACAAAGATGATTTTATATATTCTCAAGGTATTAAAAATTTGAGACATACATCATTAGTGGTAAATTTTTAAATACTCTCGATCATAGGATCGTTACGGAGGATAGTGATCAATCCATTTAAGATCGGTGCACAGATCACCTTCTTTCTGGACAGATGGATTTTGAGTCTGCAGTGTGGAGACACTAGGATGAGAGTATATGTGGTTGTTAGAAAATAATTTACACTGAGCATGATCAACATGAGAAATCACTTGGATATCTACTCACTCGTCAGTAATTTTCTCGATATTGTAGTAGTGTGATGATCTTTGACCTACGGTGTGTTGGCTATTTACAGCAAGGCTATTTAGTTTGACTGCATATTTTCTTGTTCCCTAGCCATTCGGATCCTTGCTATGTATGTTGGCTATTGTAGGTTCAGGTTCACTGTTTGAAGTAGAATACATCGAGATGAAATCTATCGATCTTGATAGAAAAATTGACCTATGTGATTCGTAAGACTAAGTTCAAGAAGTCTCTAACCAGAGCAAGTGTGAATACTGAAAAAAATTTTTACGAGATTCATGGATGAACTCGAGTCAAACCAATCTGGTATATGACTAATGATGAAGTTTGATGAGTTCTCCATGATCTTTATCTAGTCAGAACTTATGATAAAGAGACTATATCACACGATAACTGTACCTAAAGGTTCATTTTTTTGTTCTACTGAATTACCACTATATGACGTTAGACATCATTAGTGGATCGTGAGAACTCACTAAAATCATTTTCGGATCAACAATCATTGTTGGGATAAGTTAGAATCATTTCAGTCCATTAAAAGGAGTTTCGATGATACTATGATAGAGATTACGGTATGTCTCACTACCAAATAGGAAAGAACCTGAAAAATCACACACAAAAGGAGCATGATCTGATCAATGATTTAGATCATATTCAAATTATAGAACCTAAAAGATCACACACAAAAGGAGCATGATCTGATCAATGGTTTAGATTATATTCGAATTATCAATTGGATTGATGGTTTGAATTTTGAAAACTGCTAATTTGTAGGTGTTACAGTTTTGGCAACTACTAATTAATAGCGTAGAGACTTAATTGCAAGTGTTATAATTTAATTGAGATTGATTAAATTATGAATAAATTTTAATTAATTTAAATCAGATTTAATTTAATTGATCTTGATTTAATCAGGTTTTAATTTCAATCCTGATTCAATCAGGTTTGACTGTCTTTCGAATTCGATTCGATTCAGACTCGATTTGAATTTGATTTGGATCCAGTTTGAACTAGATTAAACCTAACTCAAGAAGCCCACTCTTACTAAACTTCTCTCTCCAGATCTCATGCAGAAAGAGGGAGGGTGTGCATGGAGATGCACCCTCTTTTTCTTCTTGCATACGTGAAAGGAAAGGGTGCTAATAGTTGGCACCCCATCCCATCTGGGATTCTTTCTTTCTGATTTGTTTCCTATTTGAATTTGATTCAAAATAAGATCAAATCTTATCAGATGAGGTGTGGAACAAAAGGGGAATGAAATTTTTTTGTGCAGAAGAGGGTGTGCATGCGTGAGAAATAAGTTGCGGGGTTTTTCTTTTCTTGCGATATTCCATCTTCATGCCTCATCATCTCCTCCATTGATTTGATAAATCATATCTTATTTGATTAGGTAAAAAGGGATGATGTTTTGTGCGACAAAATAAGGAGGGCGTGAGGAGGTTTAGCGTGAAAAAATATGGATGGCTGTTGCTCTTTGAATTGATTTTGATGATTACAAAATATTTGGGGAGGTTACTAATGATTTTGGCTTGAAAAAAGATTTATTGTATTTCAGGGATAAAATCATAATTTTATCAAGTTCTGATTCGAAAGTCTCAAGAGCAAGAACAAAAGATTTGTAATCTATTAGAGGTAATTTCATATTTTTTAGATGTGTATTTTGAGAAAAAATTAAGTTTAAAAAAAAAGATCGATCTCTAGGATCGATCCCTGTCAAAAAGGCTGAACGGCACGCTATTTTTGACTGGCACACCCAAAAGAGACGACCCTATGAGTCAATCTCTATTGCTGTGCAAGTCAAAGATACAGAATAGTGACTTTCTGTTCTGTACCACAGAGGTCGACCCTATGAGTCGACTCCTGCGATAGAAAATCTCTATAACGGCTAGTTTTTCAGCTCGTTTTGATCATATTTAATGTTCATTTAATGCACTTAAATGGCTCTAATCCTGTCCAGATTACTCTCCACCATCCATTGAAGATATAAAGGCACTTAAAAGAGAAAAAAAATAAGAGATTTCAAGCATTCATTTCAGCTCTAAAGAAAAAATCCTCTTCAAGCAAAAGAAGCTTTCATTTCAAATTCACCAACCCCTCAAGAGCTCATTCAAGTCTTCAACAATCTTGAGAAAAAATAGAAAAGCTTCTTTCTTATTGTGTAAAGTATATTTAAAATTTTAATTTGCTTATTAAAGGAGCTAAACTTGTATTTTTATGTGATTAACTCTTATACTCTATTTTTATCTTGATCCTTAGTTTTGGAAGGATTCCAAAACTTGAAAAGGTTGGTCCGAACCTTGAATCGGATTGTATTTGGATTGGCTTGTATCCGAAAAATAAGTGTTCTAGCTTGGGATAGCTAAAGTCGGAGGTACCGACATTGTATTCTGAATATATTTTAGTGGATTTAATTTCTCAAGTAGGAGCTTGGAGAGTGGATGTAGGTGCAAGGTTAGCACCGAACCACTATAAATCTTAATTGTCTGTGTTATGCTTACTTGCTCTCTTCCTAAGTTTTTTTATTTTCTTGCATTCTTACATCTTATTTCTGCACCTTTCTTAAATCACTTTCCACATATAACCCGCTCATTGTTATTTAATCCTTGTGATTCTAAATTAACTTTAAAATTTTAAAAATCCAATTCACCTCTCCTTCTTGGGTTGCATAGCTAGGCAACAAGTGGTATCAAAGTATGGTGCTCTAGTCTTATTTTGATTTAACCATCAAAGAGCTAAAGATCTATGGCAACTCAAGTTGGCGCTTCACTAGCCGAGGGACAGTCCACAAATCGACCTCCACTTTTCAATGGGTCAAACTACACCTATTGAAAAGCTCGGATGAAAATTTTTATTCAAACACTTGACTATGATATGTGGAGTATCATAGTTAATAGACCACACACACCCACTAAGATAATTGATAGTGTAGAATCAACCAAACTCGAAAAAGAATGGGATGAAGTTGACAAGAAAATGACTCAACTCAATGCTAAAGCCATGAATATTTTTTATTATGCTTTAGATGCTAATGAGTTTAATCGTATTTCAACATGCATATCGGCTAAAGAAATATGAGATAGATTAGAAGTAGCACATGAAGGTACTAATCAAGTTAAGGAATCAAAAATTAACATGCTTGTGCATAAATATGAACTCTTTAAAATGGAGCATGATGAATCAATAACTAAAATATTTACTTATTTTATGGATATTATTAATGATCTAAAAAGTCTTGATATATCTTATACTAATAGCGATCTTGTGAGAAAGATTCTTAAATTTTTACCAAGAACTTGAGAGGCTAAAGTGACCGCAATTCAAGAAGCCAAAAATCTGAATATCTTACCCTTGGAGGAGTTTCTAGGATCGCTAATGATGCACGAGCTAAGCATGAAACAACATCAAGAAGAAGATGTCAAGAAGAAAAAGACAATCATCCTCAAATCCACTACTCAACTCAATGAAGAATCCGATGAAACAGAAAATGAAGAGCAAGATGAAGAATTAACCTTCATCACTAGAAAGTTTAAGAGATTTTTGAAGAAAAGAAAACAAGGGATGAGGAAGAGGCCACCTACAAAAGGAGAGCATAGCAAGGAGAAGGATAAGAGCAGCCCCTTATTTGTTATGAATATAAGAAGTCAGGACACTTTAGGTCCGAATATCCACAACTTAAGAAGGGTCCCAAGAAGTATAAGAAAAAATTTATGGTGGCTACATAGAGAGACAGTGATGAGTTAAGCTCCGAAGAAAAAAATTCACATGAGCAAGCCAACTTATGTCTTATGGCACATGAAAATGAGGTAAACACTGAAACTTCTGATGACTTTACTTTTGAAAAATTTTAAGAAGCATTTTATGATCTAGTTGATGATCTAAAGAAGTTAGGGGTAAAGAACAAAGAATTGAAATCAAAGAATCAATCATTACTAAAAGAAAATAAAATTATTTCAAATGAAAAATTGATCTTGACACAAGAAAATTTGAACTTGAAAAATGAAATTGTTAAGTTAAAATCTATGGTAGAAAAGTTCACTCTAAATTCAAATAAACTTCAAATGATATTTAATAATCAAAAGGCCTTTTATGACAAAGCCGGTCTTAGCTACAACCCCTTAAAAAAATAAAAATTTTAAAAAAATATCTTTGTGAACTCATCAAGCAATAAGTTTTTAAATATTACTTGCTTTAAATATGGTAAAGTGAGACACAAATCCTATACATGTTTCTCTAGTAAATCTGAAAACTCTAATGTAAAGAAAATATGGGTTTCAAAAGGAACCATTGTGACTAATCAAAAAGGATCCAAGAAAACTTGGGTACCTAAAGTCAAAACTTGATTTTTGTATGTATGAGTGTCTGACATCCCAAGAAACAAATCAGAAATAGTATCTTGATAGCGGGTACTCAAGACATATGATCGGTGATGAATCTCAATTCATCACACTTGATGCAAAAGATGGAGGGATGGTCACCTTTGGAGACAATGACAAAGAAAAGATCATCGGTATAGGTAACATTGGTATCACTCCCTCCAAGTATATTGAAAATATTTTATTAGTAAACGGTTTGAAATATAATCTATTAAGCATTAGTCAATTTTGTGACAAAAGATACAAAGTTATTTTTGAATCTTCATTATGCATAGTAACTAGTCCCAATGATGAAGGTATTAAATTTGTTGGGCATAGATATGATAATGTTTATATGATAGATTTGAATGATCTTTTCAAGATAAACATACAATGCCTAGTAGCTTTGAATATCAAAATTAATGAGACTAGTTGGTTTTGGCACCATAGACTTGCACATGTATTTGGGTCTACTAATGATATCTTAGTTGTACAAATATACGTTGATGACATTATATTTGGTCTACTAATAAAACTCTTTATCAAGATTTTGCTAAGCTCATGTAGGGGGAGTTTGAGATGAGCATGATGGGAGAACTTACATTCTTCCTCGGACTCCAAATCAAACAAACAAAGAAAGGAATCTCCATCATCCAAAGCAAGTACACAAGAGAACTACTCAAAAAATTTGGAATGGAGAGCTTCAAAGCAATTGGTACCCCCATGAGCCCATCATGTAAGCTTGACAAGGATGAAGAAGATAAAAATGTAGACTCAAAACTTTATAGAGGCATGATTGGTTCTTTATTGTATTTAACTACTAGTAGACCAGAAATTATATTTAGTATTTGTTTATGTGCATGCTTTCAATCAAATCCAAAAGAATCATATTTAAATGCAGTTAAAAAAAAAATTAAATATTTAAAAGGTACACAAACTCTAGGATTATGATATTCTAAGGACTCATCAATTGACTTAATAGGATATTAAGATATCGATTTTGCTGGATGTAAATTAGATAGAAAAAATACTAGTGAAACTTGTCAATTTCTAGGAGTTAACTTAATCTCTTGATTTAGCAAGAAGCAAAATTCGATGGCACTGTCTACGGTTGAGACTGAATACATTGTAGCTGGAAGTTGCTGTGCTCAAATCTTGTGGATTATGCAACAACTTGAGGACTTTGATATCAAACTTAATAAAACTCCCATAAGATGTGATAACACTAGTACTATTAATCTAACTAAAAATCTAATTCAGCACTCTAGATCAAAGCATATTGAAATTAGACACCATTTCATAATAGAACATGTCCAAAACCATGATATAATTCTTGATTATGTATGTATTGAAAAATAATTGGCTGACATCTTTACCAAGGCCTTAAGTGAAGATAGATTTTGTAAAATTAGGAGAGAACTAGGAATCATTGATCCATCAACTTAAGTATCCTTCTGATTCTAAGTTATTTTCATCAAAAATTTATTGAACCAATTTTTGAGCTCAACTCTCATCTCTCCTTTTCTAAAAGCTCAAAACTATCCTTCATATGATCAATCTCTTAAATAGACACCCTTCCCTCTAGCTTTAAATTTTTTTTTTCTAAATTTTTCTATCATTTTTTTAATTTTTCTAACTATGAGTAGACCCTAGGGTAAACTTGTAATTTTCATTAAAACTCATCGGGTGCTCTATTTTATTTGAAAATCTCCTTTTGTAATTGAGCCGACCCTTTTTGTCTTTCGTCTTCCTCATCTCACCAAACAAAACCTCCTCCCTCTTCACTCTCTCAATCACAAAAATGTCTTAAAATCTCTCTTCCCACCAGATTTCTCCTTTCAAATCATCCTTTTAGGAACTAAATCCCTCTTCCTTTTCTTCTTCGTTTGGACGGATTAAGCTTACCCTAACTTCAAACTCTCTTCTCCAAACCGACTGTCTATCTCTCCAAAATCTTTGTTTTTTCTCTAAAATTCTTTCCACTCACCTCTCATTAGGTTTTTTAAGCAATTTGCAAGTCTCTCTTGTCCGAAATGGCTCCCAAATTAAAACTACCGCAGAGAAGAAAGTCTGTTCGTGGGTTAGAAGAGGATGTGCATAGAAAAAAAATGACAGTCGAGCCCTCTCCTACTCCAACTCCAGCTCCAGATCCTGCTCCAGCTTCTACACAGTCTCCTCTTAGTCCAAGCAAGGTACCTCTCTCCAATCAAAAAGTGAAACCCAGAAAGAACATAGATTTTAGGATTTTTGAAAAAGAAGGGTTCTCTATTGGATCAAAAATTAAAAATCAAGGATGAAAGTTTTACTATCTTTTGAAAGAAAATATTTATGTGGATTTGGTCAGAGAATTCTATTTGAATTTAAGTTACTGTAATGGAGCAGTAAAGTCTTTAGTGAAAGGTGTTAACATTGTTCTTGATCCATTGCATTTAGGACAAATCTTGCACTTGCCTTGTGAAGGTTATACTCATATGGAGCTCCCAATCAAAGAAAAAGAAATAAGTATTATTTTAAAAAAAATATTTACTAAAAACTTAAATAAATTAGAAGTAAGGATTCTTTCAGTAGAAATGAGACTTTTGCATCACATGATTACCAAACTTTTTGTCCCTAGGAGTGGTAGGCATGACCTCTTATCTGGTAGGAATATTTGCATCATGTACCATGTGATCATCGAGACCCCCTTGAACCTTCCTGCTTTGATGTTTGAGACCATGAGAGAGACCTTGAATAGGTCTAAAGCTCACTTGCCTTATGGTATGGCACTCATCCTGATCTTTAGGAGGTTCGGAGTCTGTTTTAAGGGGGAGGCAGTCATCAAATTATCACATTCTGACACCATCAACTGCCACACACTGCATCGTATGGATTTTTCAAAGACTGATGGCGGTTGGTAGAAGGGTGTTGAGGAGAGAGCAGAGGAGGAGGAACCATCTTCACCTCTTCATGATCACAGAGCATCTCCTGATATTCAGTTCGTGTCTGATCACGAGGTTGGTCCTTCAGAGTCAATGAGGAGGCATATTTCTATACCACAGTCTGGGAGCAGAGTAGATCCTTCAGAGGTCAGACTTGCAGACGATCAGATTGAGTTGATGTTTCAGTGTATTGCTTCCATTTTATCTCAGTAATTTGTCACCTCAGGCTTTACTTAGAGGATGATATCTCAGACTGTTTCAGACCAGATCTTGATCCCTCATATCTCTACTATCTTTCAGATGCTTACAGCTCAGTCTGCACGACTTGAGGAGCTTGAGAGATATGTTCTGAGACTGACGGACAGAGTTTTAGATTTGCAGAGGCAGGTATTAGCCTTAACCCATCTCCAGCCGCAAGAAGACATCATGGAGGTCTCCTACCTATCTACAGAGGAGGCTAGACTTCGAGGTATTTTGCAGAGTGGCTTTGATTTTTTGAGGAGAGAGATCAGGGGCTCCAATGAGACTGTCTCTACTCAGATTGGTGCCTTGATGCAGTCCATGATGAGAGCTGTGGAACAATTAGACACCATCAGACTTTCTCTCCTAGCACAGTCCATAGCTTCCCAGGCTCAGAAAACTTCTTATCCTTTTACTCGTGTCGGTACTTCTATCCGTGGCCGAGGCAGATGTGGTCGAGGACGTGCCTGTGGCTTTGATCCTGAGACTCCTCATCATATCTCTGACTCTTCTGATTCTGATGCCTCTAGCCATGACATCTATTAGATCTAGCATAGTTAGTCTTTTATGTCTAGGATCTAGCTTATGGCCTTTGTATTGGTTGGCAAATTGACTCATGGATAGTTGAATTTTTTTTGTTATCCATGACTTTTGTATGGCCTATGTATTTTGACTTGACTCGTATGTATTGTGACACATATGTCACATTTTGGATATATATATATATACTGTTATCTTATATGAATGTCTTTGGATTGATTTTTTATGAATGGCCTCAATTGAAATGTCTTAATTCTGTGATATGAAAAATACCTCATATATGTGCGATGTAATATTATGAATGACAATATCTTTTATATGAATAAATTGAAATATCCTTTATGATTGCTATAGTGAGGGGGGGTCTCTTTCATTTTTTTTTTTTAAAAAAGGAGAGTAATGATCTTAATTGATGTTGTCAAAAAGGGAGAGTAAAAAAATAAAATCGAGCAATAAACAAAATTATCAAAGTAAATTTGTCAAAAAAAAATAATCTTATAAACTGTGGGTGCAAAAATCTGCCTACGTCGGAGAAGCTGGAGTCGAGGGAGTCGCGGTCGCCGTCGGGACCTGCAAAAGAAGTCTAAACCGAAGTTGGGGTTGCTCCGGCAAGATCCTCCGACGCTCAAGTCAGTTCTCTGCCTCAACAAGAATGGAGTGCTCGAACGAAAATTTTAGCAGAGTTTTTGGGATAAAAATTAGAGCTTAGAGAATAACGTATCTGGGGTCCTCCTTTTATAGGCGGAGGGGGAAACAGACTGATAGCGATGTTTGTAACCGTCTGGCAGTGGGCTGCTAGGGGTCAGGAGGAGTTTGTTGTGAAGAGTAGTGGAGTGGAATCGTGGCCATCACCGGGACATGCCATGTGAAGTTTGTTGCGGGGAGTGGAGCGGCGTTCGTTGTCGCGACTTGCCAGAGGGTGGAGGAACTGCGCGGTATCCGTCGCAGGAAGTGGAGTAGAATCGTGGCAATTATTGTGGTCTGTCGGGGAGTGATGGAGCCGCACGAAATCTGTCACAGAAAGTGGAGCAGAGTCGTGGTCGTTACTGCGGCATGCCAGGGAGTGATGAAGCCGCATGGAATCCGTCGCAGGAAGTGGAGCAGAGTCGTGGCCGTCACTGCGGCATGCCAGGGAGTGATGGAGCCGCACGGAATCTATCGCAGAAAGTGGAGCAGAGTCATGGCCGTTACTGTGACCTGCCAGGGGGTCCAGGCCCGTCGGTCGAAGTTCGGTTGGGGTGTCTGACGGAGGGAGGTGGTTAGCTACCCATCTGAGAGGAGCTCGGATGCTGCAAATCCTGTTGGGTGCCTTGGATGTTAAGGTGGCAGGCAAGGACCACTCGCCGTAGGAGCTCGAAATCCGGCTCCCGTAGGAGCCCGGACGAAGTCTTCCCGCAGTCGAAGTCGGGGATGAAGTCCGGCTCCCATAGGGGTCCGGACGAAGTCTACCTACAATTGAAGTCGGGGACGAAGTCTGGCTCCCGTAGGAGTCCGGGCGAAGTCTACCTGCAATTGAGGTCGAGGGCGAAGTCCGGCTTCTGTAGGAGTCCGGGCGAAGTCTTCCTTCAGTTGAAGTCGGGGGCGAAGTCTGGCTCCCGTAGGAGTCCGGATGAAGTCTTCCTTCAGTTGAAGTCGGGGGAGAAGTCCGGATGAAGTCTTCCTTCAGTTGAAGTCGGGGGCGAAGTCCGGCTCCCGTAGGAGTCCGGATGAAGTCTACCTGCAATTGTAGTCGGGGACGGAGCCCGGCTCCCGTAGGAGTCCGGACGAAGTCTACCTGCAATTGTAGTCGAGGACGAAGTCTGGCTCCCGTAGGAGTCCGGACGAAGTCTACCTGCAATTGAAGTCGAGGACGAAGTCCGGCTCCCATAGGAGTCCGGATGAAGTCTTCCTGCAGCCGGAGTCGGGGACGAAGTCCGACTCCCGTAGGGGTCCGGACGAAGTCCACCTGCAATTGAAGTCGGGGACGAGGTCCGACTCCCGTAGGAGTCCGGGCGAAGTCTTCCTGCAGCAAGAGTCGGGGACGAAGTCCGGCTCCCGTAGGGGTCCGGACGAAGTCTACCTGCAATTGTAGTCGGGGATGAGGTCTGGCTCCCGTAGGAGTCCGGACGAAGTCTACCTGCAATTGAAGTCAAGGGCGAAGTCCGGCTCCCGTAGGAGTCCGGGCGAAGTCTTCCTGCAGCCGAAGTCGGGGACGAAGTCCGGCTCCCATAGGGGTCCGGACGAAGTCTACCTGCAATTGTAGTCGGAGATGAAGTCTGGCTCCCGTAGGAGTTCGGACGAAGTCTTCCTGTAGCCGGAGTCGGGGATGAAGTCCGGCTCCTGTAGGGTCCGAACGAAGTCTACCTGCAATTGTAGTCGGGGATGAAGTCCGGCTCCCGTAGGAGTCCGGACGAAGTCTATCTGCAATTGAAGTCGAGGACGAAGTCCAGCTCCCGTAGGAGTCCGGGCGAAGTCTTCCTGCAGCCGGAGTCGGAGACGAAGTCCGGCTCCCGTAGGGGTCCGGACGAAGTCTACCTGCAATTGTAGTCGGGGACGAAGTCCAGCTCCCGTAGGAGTCCGGACGAAGTCTTCCTGCAGCCGGAGTCGGGGATGAAGTCCGACTCCCGTAGGGGTCCGGACGAAGTCTACCTGCACTTGTAGTCGAGGACGAAGTCCGGCTCCCGTAGGAGTCCGGACGAAGTCTACCTGCAATTGAAGTCGAGGGCAAAGTCCGGCTCCCGTAGGAGTCCGAACGAAGTCTTTCTTCAGTTGAAGTCGGGGGCGAAGTCCAGCTCCCGTAGGAGTCCAAATGAAGTCTTCCTTCAGTTGAAGTCGGGGGCGAAGTCCGGATGAAGTCTTCCTTCAGTTGAAGTCGGAGGCGAAGTCTGGCTCCCGTAGGAGTCCGGATGAAGTCTACCTGCAATTGTAGTCGGAGACGGAGTCCGGCTCCCGTAGGAGTCCGAACGAAGTCTACCTGCAATTATAGTCGGGGACGGAGTCCGGCTCCCGTAGGAGTCCGGACGAAGTCTACCTGCAATTGTAGTCGGGGACGGAATCTGGCTCCCATAGGGGTCCGGACGAAATCCACCTGCAATTGAAGTCGAAGGTGAAGTCCGGCTCCCGTAGGGGTCCGGACGAAGTCTACCTGCAATTATAGTCGGGGATGAAGTCCGGCTCCCGTAGGAGTCCGGACGAAGTCTTCCTGCAATTGAAGTCGAGGGCGAAGTCCGGCTCCCGTAGGAGTCAGGGTGAAGTCTTCCTGCAGCCGGAGTCGGAGACGAAGTCCGGCTCCCGTAGGGGTCCGGACGAAGTCTACCTGCAATTGTAGTCGGGGACGAAGTTCGGCTCCCGTAGGAGTCCGGACGAAGTCTACCTGCAATTGAAATCGAGGATGAAGTCCCGCTCCCGTAGGAGTCCGGACGAAGTCTTCCTGCAGCCGGAGTCGGGGATGAAGTCCGGCTCCCGTAGGGATCCGGACGAAGTCTAGAAGGCGGTCGATCATCGTGAAAACTTGGGTGGAGTCCGTCCATCGTGAAGAATCCGATCGACGCTGGTGGGGGCTTATCCATCGGCAAAACTTGGGAGTATTGCAGAGGCTCGGCCGCCAGAGAGGTTCGAAGAGATGTAGCCGAAGGTCGGAAGTCGGTAGAATCCCCGGAGGGTCACTCCTGTCACGAACTTCGGCTGGGGGGTATTTTATACCCAACATAAACTATCTTAAAACTAATCTTCAAACTACTCATGATACTTTCTATTCAAATAATTGGCTATAATGTTTAAGTAACGTATCTTCATAAATTTAAAATTCTTAATCTATGCTTTATATATGTTATATGTTATATTTTGTTTTTGCTCAAATATTTTTTCATCATCAAAAAGAGAGAGATTGTTGCTCCTTGAATTGATTTTGATGATTATAAAATATTTGAAGGGGTTAATAATTATTTTGGCTTGGAAAAAGATTTATTATATTTCAGAGACAAAATCGTAATTTTATCAAGTTCTGATTCGAAAGCCTCAAGAGCAAGAACAGAAGATTTGTGATCTATTAGAGATAATTTCATATTTTTTGGATGTGTATTTTAAGAGAAAATCAAGTTTAAAGAAAAGGATCGACTCCTAGGGTCGATCCCTGTCAAAAGGGCTGAACGGCATACTATTTTTGGCCGGCACACCCAAAAGAGACGATTCTATGAGTCGACCTCTATTACTGTGCAAGCCAAAGATACAGAACAGTGACTTTCTGTTCTGCACCACAGAGGTCGACCCTATGAGTCGACCCCTACGATAGAAAATCTCCGTAACGGCTAATTTTTTAGTTTATTTTGACTATATTTAATGTTCATTTAATGCACTTCAATGGCTCTAATCCTGTTCAAATTACTCTCCACGATCCATTGAAGATATAAAGGCACTTAAAGGAGGAAAAAAGCAAGAGATTTCAAGCATTCATTTCAGCTCTAAAGAAAAAGGCCTCTTCAAGCAAAAGAAACTTTCATTTCAAGTTCACCAACCCCTCAAGAGCTCATTCAAGTCTTCAACAACCTTGAGAAAAATCAGAAAAGCTTCTTCCTTGTTGTGTAAAGTGTATTTAAAATTTTAATTTGCTCATTAAAGGAATTAAACTTGTATTTCCATGTGATTAACTCTTATACTCTATTTTTGTCTTGATCCTTAGTTTTGGAAGGGTTCCAAAATTTGAAAAGGTTGGTCCGAACCTTGAATCGAATTGTATTTGGGTTGGCTTGTATCTGAAAAATAAATGTTCTAGCTTAGGATAGCTAGAGTCGAAGGTACCGACGTTGTATTCTTGTTGAATACATTTTAGTGGATTTAATTTTTCAAGTAAGAGCTTGGGGAGTGGATGTAGGTGCAAGGTTGGCACCGAACTTCTATAAATCTTGATTGTCTGTGTTGTGCTTACTTGTTCTTTTTCTAAGTTTCTTTATTTTCTTGCATTCTTGCTTCTCATTTCTGCACCTTGCTTAAATCACTTTCTGCATATAACCTGCTCATTGTTATTTAATCCTTATAGTTCTAAATTAACTTTAAAATTTTAAAAATCTAATTCACCCTTCCCTCCTCTTGGGTTGCATAGCTGGACAACAACAGCTTCTTTTTGGGCATTGTAACTTATTTTTCAAACACCACCCTCCCTTCTTCCTTCAACCTCCATGCCCAAAGATCTAATGAGATCAGATGTAAAGGAGAGAAAAAGAGAGAGAGAAAGAGAAGAAGAAAGGTTCTTCTTCTCTTCTTGGTGATCTGATCAAATCCAGTTAGATCTATGCAAAAGAGTTCGCACAGCCTTTATCTTTTTCAAGCTCTAGAAGAGGATTCAGATCCAAAGCTAAGGAGCGAAGTCTGCAAGGTGCTAGTATACCGGTGATCTCGGTGCTTCGATCAGATATCTCCGTGTGAATACTTACAGAGGTCGGGTGTTTGCACGGGTACGATTCGAATCCTAGACATCCACAGGATCTGAAGGTATGGAGATTAGATCTCCATTTTTTTTTTGATATCTTTTATTTTTTTTTTAAATTTCAGATCAAAGTCACATGTTCGTGTCAAGATCTAGCATGTAGTTTACATATGAGATCTGGTGCATTATTAAATTAAAAAATTTTAATTTAATTTACTTTCGTTGTATAAAATAGCTTGCAAAATTTTTAAACTATATGCATGAAACCACCCTGCATTCTAATAGCATCCACTTGCCCAAAAGGTGTTGGGCATCCCATCTTTCTTTCTAGTTTTGGTTGGTGGTTGTTCTACATCAAAAAAAATCCAAGGAAGAAAAAAAGACTGGTCAAGGAGTTGATCAAAAGGATCGATCCAAAAGCAGATCAAGGATTGATCAATTGCATGTAAAGAAGAAAAGAAGAGCAATCCAAGTTGTTTCTGTATGGATACCTGTAGAGGTCGGATATTTGTGTGGCTAAGAGAGAATCTGTTTATCTTACAGATCCAGATTTGAGGAAAGAAAAAATGAAACAGATATGTGATCCGATCACATATTTTATTTTTAGATTAAAATCAGCATATGTTATTTTCTGTATATAAACTAGATTCTTAGGTGCTTTAATATTTGCATGTTCTAGATTGAAAGATTTTAATCTATTATTCCGCTATGTTTTCAAAAGAGTTTTGAAACTACATACATGAGCACCCTATAAAATTCTAAGAGAACTATACTTCTCCTAAAGAAGAGGTCTTCACTCCTCTTGAGTCCAAAGTCAATAACAAAGCATTTAAGTAGA
Source organism: Elaeis guineensis (assembly GCF_000442705.2). Taxonomy (NCBI): domain Eukaryota; kingdom Viridiplantae; phylum Streptophyta; class Magnoliopsida; order Arecales; family Arecaceae; genus Elaeis; species Elaeis guineensis. The sequence goes on from NC_025993.2 coordinate 826,226, forward strand.
ATATCTACACAACCGATCATGATCTACATCACTAAGGTTCTTCCAAATCAAGTATTATATATTTTGGTGATCTCTAATCTATACATCATGCGGATATAAAAATGGATGCTTTCTATTATACTAACATGCTAAAATACATAAAAGAATATGAAAATTGAGAATCTATTTTATTGCTCAAGATATGCATATGTTTCAATATATATACGTTGAATTTTAATATTTCAAATATAGCAAAATATGGTTTCATATCATTTTAGAATCATTGATTTTTAAGTTAGAAGTCTAAAAGATATAGTTGTGGTTTTTACATATTTTTAAGGTTAAACAAGCAAGTCGGATGGAGTGGAATTTTAGTTTGAATGCCTTAATATTGATTTTAAACTCAAGAAGGACAGGTACACACGCATACTGTCTCCGACATCATCTGCTCCTCCGGATTCCAAGATGGATAATGGGAAATTTAAACTGAAGTGTTATATCATTAATCAAATATCCATATCATTGATATAGCTGCACACATATACATCTCGATTGAAAGAGGTCGACTAAGGATTTAAAAAAAAAAAAAAGGAACAAAGAAGCACGGGTTTAGCATCAATTATTTCTCGTAGAGACGAGAGAAGCTTCTTCCACAATTTTGTCCGCTAGCGGATTCAAAATACTAGGGACACCCATACACTCTGGTCCGGCAAAATTATTATCATCATTATTCAGCGGCCACCTCACAGCTGGCAAGGACCAATCGCGCCTCGTCGGCTGGAGCTCGCGACAAAGCCAAGGTCATGAGAACCCTAGTTTTAAATTAAATTCTAAAGTAAAAGCTCGCCAACCCGGCCAAGAACCTCATGGCCCGGTAGTTTCCTCCCTCCGAGACTGCGGTCGCTCTGCTAAACAAATAGAGCTGCAATCACATGCATTAGAATCTCGCAGGTCAAACTCAAACCCCACCTCGCTTGAATTAAAAAACTAAAGGATCCATATATAGGGGTTGGCTACCACTCATTATTCTATCCCTTAGCCATTAATCTTTAATCTTGTGAGGACTGCTAAGCGACGCATTGCATGTGCTTCTGCACCCGCGTTCGCCACCAAATCCATAGATAAACTGGCTACCGACCTAATTGACCTAATAATTCACGATTGATGGCCATTTTAATAAAAGGTGTTTGAGATGACTGCAAGGACTTGGGCCGAGCACAGCCCTCCCACGGTGCTCCTATATATACAGACTCGAACGACTCCATCGGGAGCTCCCATAGCTCTTAATTAATTTGCTCTTCTTCTTCTTGTTTCTTTGGTAACAAGCTCTTTGGCCGGAGCCACCACAAACAATCGCACTTTGCACGTGCATGCCAGTATGCAGGTTCGTCTGACTAGGATTATCACAGTACTTTTCCATCATAATGTCTATAGTTACTACGTACGTTATACATTAGTAACGCTTGGTGTGGGTTACGTTACGTAATTCAGTTGCTGATCCAAGTTCGATGAGAGAATATATTCATCACTTTCATTCATAGACATATATACGTCAGTGTCGTCAGGTTTCATTTTGATATATATATGCGGAGAGCTTGCTGATACGTCCATTGAGAGACAATAAGTATAACATAAAGAATATTAATTTTCTGAAAGAGAGTGTGTTGAAAAACCTTCATGGTGAAGTAGTTTGATTCGTACCATCGTGCACTATGCTTATAATAATTTAGTGTATCTGGCAAGTCAGTCTGAAACTTTTTTCCATGGCGTCCGACACGCGCAGGTGCAGAAGATTGTGCTGAAGATCATCATCTTGTGCTGCAAGTGCAAGGCCTGCATCATGAAGATAGTCGCAAAAGTCGATGGTGAGTGATCAATGATGCCATGTTATAACGTATATACTATCTGCTTCATCGAATTATATATGCAAATTAATCAATTAATTTTTTTTGTGTGATTAAATTGTGTTGCTGGCATGACAGGGATCATTTCAATATCTGTGGACGTCGAGAAGAATACCGTGACGATTATTGGTGCGGTGGATGCTGTGATCATTGTAAAACAGCTGCGGAAGGCCGGGAAGATGGTGGAGATTGAGAGTGTCGGGCCACACAAGAAGGAGGAGAAGAAAGATGACAAGAAGGATGGCAAGAAGGATGGGGATGGCAAGAAGGATGGCAAGAAGGATGGGGATGGCAAGAAGGATGGCAAGAAGGATGGGGATGACAAGAAGGAGTGCAAACCTTTGCCTCCATGTTGTAACACATGCAAGCCTGGGGGCAGTCATGGCAACATCGTCTGGATTGACGAGTCGAATAGGTGCACCATTCTTTAAAGGCATTAGCGTGATCGTTGATGGGTTTCATGGCTTTTACCTGCTCCAATCTCTATGTATCATCCTTATACTATTAACACATGCTGGAGTGCAATCAGCAACCCAAGCTCAAATATTTGCTCTGGAAATGGCCTCCCCTTAGAAATCCTTTGTTCATTTGTTCCTTTCGTTTGACACAACAAATACTCGTCTACTTCTTTTAATAAATGGGTGGCTTTTCGAGCCTCCTTTTTCCTTCAAAAGTCAAATAAATAAATAAACGCATGTCTACTTTATTTCGGGATATCAAATATACAGTGCCGTTATTAATTTATTTTTGAGACTGGCGAGGGGCTTTACCACTGCCCTCCATGCAAGTTGCAACCCCAAGCTAAAACATTTTGTTTATGTCAGAAAGATTACAGTAGCCAAAACAATATCAATAGGTACGAAACCATTCGGATCTTCTATGCCTGTTGCGGCCTTACCCCGGTGGATAGTCGATAGCCGATCAAAAGCCGACCAGTGATGATGGGATTGTCGATGAATGAAATATCATCTTCGAAGAAGGTGCACCAGTCAAGATCAAGATGAAAAGCGATAATAGAGTTTAGAAGAAAAGAGTGCTGGGTTTCGCTTAACGCCAAAAAAGAAGAATCTGCAAAATAAATTCCATTGGAGATGATTCCGATGAAGATTCTTGGATGCCTAAATCAGTAAATGGTCCAAGAAGAAAGAATGGCAGAGTTTCTGAGTTTGAGATAGTGCATCTATGCATACTTGGAGGGGTCTCCGCTTACTTCTATTTATAGAGAGATCAAAATGAATGATGAGAGGACAGGCGATCATATCGATCATGTCCTGTCGTACGGCTGACAAGTGTGGGGGGTAATAAATATCCTTGAGAGCGCATTTAATGAGATCGTAGTACTCCATCATGCCGCGCAGCTAGCCGCTCAGAGCATGGTGCTTGAGTGACATGACCTAACTTGGGGGGAATTTTATATATCCGAGCTGGATTGATTGTCGGTTAATCGGTACAATTTTTTTAATCGGTCCAGAGATAGTCGGTTAAGCGACGGAACCTACCCCAACACTGTCCATTCTAGATTGTAATGCATGATTCTTCCAGGGGGTGGATTGAAAATTATGCCCATTTAAACGATCATATTGTGCAGAAGTCGCACTAATTCTGGCCATCGGTCAGCTCATCTTCATCTGTTTTTGACCCGATCTAGCTTCTCTGCAAAATTTTATCGCTGAGATAGCTGTATGAAAAACCAAGTTGTGAATACCATATGGATAATGATCAGTAAGTAATGGATATCCATGTTGAACGAGCAAAGAAAATCTACAAAACATTACTCTCTTGAAAGGTGTGAAAAGTAGATTATAATATTGCATGAGTAATATATTTGGCACATCTAATCCATAAAAAACTTCCATAAACCAAATAGCTGACCTATTTTCAGACAACCGGAGCTGTTTTTCCAGTGTCCGATGCGGATAATTCTTGCATCATTTATTTGAATTGATTGGCGGTGCTCCTAATGGACAGATGAACAAACAATCAAAAGAAAATAAAAGATGAAGGATGAACATATATAGGGCATCATGGTTAAGATGAGTGTTTAATTCCTTACAGAATGGTGTATGACAGTTCGATATATAGATGCTCCTGAAATCTTTTACCTAATTAGAAGAGCACTAATTAAAGATATATAGAAAATACCATGGTGATAATCTTGGAGCTGGTAGCATTTCATCATTGGAACAAATCCAGTTAGAAATGAAGCTGGTCAACTACTGAAAAGAATCGTACATAATATATTGAAACCGGACCACCCCCTTTTTTTTTTTTTTTTTGATAACACATGGGATGAGCCAGCAAAAAAAAAGACTTACGATTGACCAGCTCATGTTTTCTGGAAGAGTCAGTAACGAGCATCAAGGAATATGAAAAAAATAGATTCGTATTCCGCATGTTTAAATATAAATATACTTGGATATAAGAGATGCATAGTTGTGATAATGTTGTGGCTTCAAGATAATTGAGAACCGATCGACTCCACAATTATTGAAGGCCATGTGAGAAAACAAGGAGGAACCAGCTGCTCTCGTGGTGTGGAGTATTTTTTTGTTTAAACTACTGCTGGAGTCCTTGTCTTACAAACAGACGAGCACGTCGGATACATCCACTTGGACTGTTTTCCGAACATTAGTTCCATTCCTGCTAGCATTTTTATCTTGAGGCTTGAGAGTGGCTTATTAACTTGTCCTGAGTTTGCTATTTCTAAGGCCTAAGGAGCTACGCATCTAGCGTTATAAGCCAAGACCTTGAACCATACAAGAAAAATCGCATACTTGCTTCTTTTTCCTTTTTTTTTCTCGGTTTACATACTTTCATCCATATTCACTGGTTTCTCTGAGAGTTAAGAGTAGGAAATACATCGTCCTAAGAGTTCCAGACTAGCAACTGCCAAATACCTCTTTGGAGGTTGGGCAGCCTCCTCTGCCAAGGTTGCTAAACTTTTGAGTTTTCTTAGTCAACCGACTGGCTGCAATAAGATTTTTTTGGGGGAAAAAAAAAATCGATGAGAAAGGTACAATTGATTTGATGATTTGAGAGTTAATGAGTAAATATCTTTATTTATGGTCTTAAGCCCAGTCAGCCCTCCCTAGCTTTGCACTTAGTTGCCAACAAAGCCAATCAATGAAGAAATTCTTGGAGTTTCAATTGTTAGCACATCAATATTTCCCATAAAAGTTGGTCCTTAACAGCCTGAGCAATTTTTTTCCTGTTCCCTTTTTTTT